>NC_141993.1:92789670-92924703 GCF_049901715.1 Pseudonaja textilis | reverse complement strand
GGAAACACCGCTGCTAGGAACAAACATTGTGTGTTTGAATGCAGAGCAGTTAGACTGAGATCCGGGTAGCAGCAACACCCTTGGCCAATGTCTGTTGTGGAAAGGGAACTTCAATGAGGACAGTGGTGACACCCAAGCAGGAAAAGCCCAAAGGGAACATCAGGCCAGCCATAAAAGCAAACTTGCATAGGAAAAGAGATTTAATAAAAGGTATTGAAAGAAGCCCCCTAGACAAAAGCCAAGTAATTAAGAAAGCTAGGGAAACAAGAAAAAGAAATCCCTTACAAAACAACAGGTCATGCCAAATCAGCAAAACAAATAGACAAAAGACACGAAATAAATTCCATAGCAGACAGGAGATTGCCACCAAACAAATATAAGAAAACATTAGGATGAAACTGATAATCCAATCAAACCACCCCACGGAGTTTACCCTCCGGCGGAAATGAAGACAACCCCCGACAGGATTTAAAACATTAAGAAATACAAACGCAAGCACACACACACACACAAAAGGAGAAAAAGGTATAAAAATCAGGGTTTTGTTATACAAAGATGGCTAGCCCCAGGAACGCAGACTTCTTGCTATCTCTTGCCTTCCTGAAAAATAAAAGGAACCCGCTTCCAAGCAGTTGTCTGTGTCATTGCACCGGAGCCCTCCCTGCAGGAAAACCGAATCCTCAGAAGAAAGGCATTTTCCAGCCTTTCAACACTGCAACATCACTCATGCCTCGCCTTCCCGTGATTCCTAGAATAGTCTAGACAGTGGTGCCAAAAGTAAGACCCTGAACTTAGTCCAAATACACAGGTATAGAATAGGTCAGAGGTGTCCCAACTTGGCAACTTTTAAGACTTGTGGACTTCCAACTCCCAGAATTCTCCAGCCAGCTCTGCTATGGGCGCTGAAGTCCACAAGTCTTAAAAGTTGCCAAGTTTGGAGACCCCTGGAATAGGTGGCACCTGGCTCAATAAACAGTGACTGGGAGAGGGATCTTGAAATCCTAGTGGACAATTCTTTAAATATGAGCCAGCCGCGTGCTTCAACTGCCCCAAAACCCAACACAGTCCTAGCCTGCATTAACAGTGGGATAGAATCAAGATCACGGGACGTGTTGATACCACTTTATAAGGCCTTGGTGAGGCCACACTTGGAATACTGCTTGCAGTTTTCGATTGCCAAAAAAAGTCTTGAGACTCTGGAAAGAGTGCAGAGAAGAGCAACAAAGATAATCAGGAGGCTGGAGACTAAAATATACAAAAAAACAGTTGCAGGAATTGGGTATGGCTAATTTAAGGAAAAGAAGGACTAGGGCTGACATGATAGCAGTCTTGTCAGATTATATTCATGAACTGGAATAGCAAGCTCAGCCAATGAATAGGCATAGCAAGTAAGTCAGCCAATGAGGACTGTTTGGAAACTGAAACTAAAAGTAGTCTAGGGTGGCTCTATGTTAAGCCCTGCAACTTTGCCGCTACGTTGGAGTTCGGAGTCTGTCTACTGAAGATGAAACTAACTTGCTTGCTCGTTGAAGACTGGAGCTCTGCTCTGAACTTGCAAGATGTTTCTGTTTGAGTTTGCTCCACGTTGGAGAAATCTACAACAGGTTTGTAAAATCTACTTCTGCTATTTATAAAGACGTGCAATGAAGCATCAGCCATCTGTGTTTATTTTTCTGGCGCTGAATTATGGCTGCAAAACTCTAAATGAGTCTTCCAGTATTTGAGGGGCTGCCCCAAAGAAGAGGAAGGGGTCAAGCGATTCTCTGAAGCCCCAGAAGGCCGGACAAGAAGCAACGGGTGGAAACTAATCCAGGAGAGAAGCAACTTGGAATTCAGGAGGAATTTCCTGACAGGGAGAACGATTGACCAGTGGAACTGCTTGCCTCCAGAATAACAGAGTTGGAAGAGTTGGAACAGAATAGGGTCAAACTATTCACCAAATCACCAGGAGGCAGGACAAGAAAATGGATAGAAATTAACCAAGGGGAGAAGCAACCTAGCAATAAGGAAAGAATTCCTGCCAGTGAGGACAAAAATTGCCACCAGAAGTTGTGGGAGCTCCAGCACTGGAGGTTTTTAAGAAGAGATTGGACAGGGGGTTGGACTAGAAGACCTCCAGGGTCCCTTTGAGTTCAAGGATTCTACCATTCTGAATTTGATGATCACCGTGGGGCTTGGTTGAAGTGTCCCAAGCTGTGTGAACGTCTTTTGTTTTTCCATTGGTCAAGTCGGAAATATACCAAGAAATGTAGCTTTTAGTTGGGTGGCACGAATGAAGCCAGAATCGCACAACCGGGGGGAAAAATGTTGTCGCTGTTACACTGGGGCAGTTTGACCTTTTCTAATCTGGGTCATGAACAAAACTTCCTCTCTAATCCCAGTGGCCTAGTTTACTTTAGTTGAAGTCTTATCTTGCCTTTTCCTTCAATCTCCCCCATCGCTTATCATTTCCCTCTCGCTTTTCTGGCTTCTCCCTTATCCCTTCGGTCGCAAATGATGTTGTTTATCTAACTTTTCCAAATTCCTTTATCTGTGTTCCTTATATGTTCACCTCTGTCCCAGCTAAGACTCTAAACTTCTCCACTGGCTCTGTCTGTCTGTCTGTCTGACCGCTTCCTCTGTGAAGGTCTAACCCGCTCAGAGCTTCACCGGAGCTGCACCCTAAAGTCTTTAAGCTTCCCATCTTCCTTCTTTCCTTCTTTCCTTCCTTCCTTCCTTCCTTCCTTCCTTCCTTCCTTCCTTCCTTCCTTCCTTCCTTTCTTCCTTCCTCCCTCCCTCCCTCCCTCCCTCCCTATCTTCCTTCCTTCCTTCCTATCTTCCTTCCTTCCTTCCTAAGGTTGACTCAGCCTTTTCTCCTTCCGAGGTGAGTGAAATGAGGAGCCAGATTGTTGTCCTTCCTTCCTTCCTTCCTTCCTTCCTCCCTCCCTCCCTCCCTCCCTTTCCTCCAACCCTCTCCAGACTAAGGGAAGGGGCCTTGGAGGTCATCTAATCCAACCCCTTGCTCCAGCAGGAGACCCCAGGCCAGGGGCCTTCAAACTGGACAGCTTTAAGATTTGTGGACTTCAACGCCCAGAATCCCCCCCCTCCAGTCATGTTAGTTCGGGAATTCTGGGACTTGCCAAGTTTGAAGATCTTTGTCCTAGACCATTTCAGTCAGATGGTTGTCCAGCCTTTCCTTGAAAAGCTCCAGTGGAGCATCTACAACTTCTGGTGGCAAACTATTCGGTTGATTGATTGCTTCCACTGTCAAGAAATTTCTCCTTAATTCTAGGTTTGATCTCCCTCTGAAAAGCTTTCCTTCCTTCCTTCCTTCCTTCCTTCCTTCCTTCCTTCTTTCCTTCCTTCCTTCCTTCCTTCCTCCCTCCCTCTCTCCACTTCCTTCCTTCCTTCCTTCCTCCCTTTCCTCCCACCCTCTCTCCATTTCCTTCCTTCCTCCCTCCCTCCCTCTTTCCTTTCCTTCCTTCCTTCCTTCCTTCCTTCCTTCCTTCCTTCCTTCCTTCCTCCCTCCCTCCCTTTCCTCCCACCCTCTCTCCATTTCCTTCCTTCCTTCCTTCCTTCCTTCCTTCCTTCCTTCCTTCCTTCCTTCCTTCCTTCCTTCTTTCCTTCTTTCCGGCCCGCCTGCCTGCCTTTTTCATTTCCATCTCCCTTCTTCCTCCCTTCCACTTTTCATTCCCATCTCCTCTCTCCTTCCTTCCCCCTCCTCCTTCTCCCACCTCCCTCCCTCCTTCTCATTCCCATCTTCCTTCCTTCCTTCTCACCCACCCACTTTTTCATTCCCATCTCCTTCCTTCCTTCCTTCCTTCCTTCCCCCCTCCCTCCCTCCCTCCAACCCTCTCTCCATTTCCTTCCTTCCTTCCTCCCTCCCTCCCTCCCTCCCTCCCTCCCTCCCTCCTCCCTCTCTCTCTCTCTCTCTCTCTCTCCTCCCTCCTCTCATTCTCAACCCTCTCTTCTCATTCTCCTCTTGTCAGGCATGAAACACCAGATCCGCTTGTGAATGTCCAGATCAACTGATTTCTTACTAAAAGCCAACGCACAGGAATTTCTCTCAACTAATGGTTGGGACATGCCTGGAGTTAAATAAGGGTCAGTGGCACCGAAGGGGAGTTGGACCTTGCTCGCTTGTGGCTACGTAGGCTGATTCTAGGCTGATCACCCTTTTCACTCCACCCCCAGGCTCTGCCATCCCTTCCCCGGCAGCCTCTGGCATGGAAGCGAAGGGTATAATAGCAAGAGAAACGCAGAGATTGCAGAATTGATCTACTCCAAACTGGTAACCAGCGAGATAACTGGGGGCCAATGAATTTGATGGTAACCCAGGCAACCGAATGGCCTTTCCCAGTGGCCCCAAGGCCACCCAAAACTTCCTGATGAATAATTCCAGAACACAATCCCACCACCGTGCCATTTTCAACAAGGAAGCTTTCTCAAATCACCCAAAAGCTGATATGCTCCTTGGTTGTATGAACAGAGGTATAGAATCAAAATCACACGAAGTATTAGTTCTGCTTTGTGAAGCCTTAGTAAGGCCACACTTGGAGGGCTGCATCCAGTTTGGGTCTCCACGTCACAAAAAAGATGTTTAGACTTCGGAAAAAGTGCAGAGAGGAGCAAATAAGAGGATTAGGGGACTGGAGACTAAAACATACGAAGAACCGTTGCAGGGTTTGGGTTTGGCCAGTCCAGAGAAAAGAAGGACAGGATAGCAGTCTTCCAGTATTTGAGGGCTGCCCCAAAGAAGAGGGAGTCAAGCTATTCTCCAAAGCGAAAGAAAAAGAAAGAAAGAAAGAAAGAAAGAAAGAAAGAAAGAAAGAAAGAAAGAAAGAAAGAAGAAGGAAGGAAGGAAAGGAAGGAAGGAAGGAAGAAAGAAAGAAAGAAAGAAAGAAAGAAAGAAAGAAAGAAAGAAAGAAAGAAAGAAAGAAAGAAAGAAAGAAAGAAGAGAAAGAAAAAAAAGAAAGAAAGAAAGAAAGAAAGAAAGAAAGAAAGAAAGAAAGAAAGAAAGAAAATAAATCTGAGCAAACTACGGATGGACAGAAGACATGTCTAGTTTGATGAAAAGAAGGACCAGGGGAGACAGGATAGCATCTTCCAGTATTTAAGGGGCTGCCCCAGAGAAGAGGCAGTCAAGCTATTCTCCAAAGCGAAGGAAGGAAGGAAGGAAGGAAGGAAGGAAGGAAGGAAGGAAGGAAGGAAGGAAGGAAGGAAGGAAGGAAGGAAGGAAGGAAGGAAGGAGGAAAGAAAATCTGAGCAAACTAGGGATGGACAGAAGACAGGTCTAGTTTGATGAAAAGAAGGACCAGGGGATAGCAGAAGGACAGGAGAGCATCTTCCAATATTTGAGGGGCTGCCCCAAAGAAGAGGAAGGGAGTCAAGCTATTCTCCAAAGCCCCTGAGGGCAGGACAAGAAACAATGGGTGGAAACTAATCCAGGAGAGAAGCAACTTGGATTTAAGGAGAAACTTTCTGAAAATGAGGACAATTAACCAGTGGAACAGCTTTGTCTTCAGAAGTTGTCGGTGCTTCATCACTGGAAAGTTTTAAGAAGAGACTGGACAGTCACTTGTCTGAAATGATATAGGATCTCCTGCTCGTGCAGGGGTGGCTGGACTAGAAGACCTCCAAGGTCCCTTCTAGCTCTATTTTGATTCTGACGTTAATGTTCCATTCAGACTACCCACTATCCAAAATAATTTCCTGGAATATTGCTGGTTGGTTTAATAAGCCTCACGATTGTTGCATTGACTGAATATTTAAGCCACCTGCATATTATTACAGGAGACCTGGGATCCTCATGATTTTCATTTTCAGGTTTTTGGCTTAATATTTTTGTAAAGGCTTTTAGAAACTCCAAGAAGGGGACTTAACGCAGGGTTTGCAAAAGCCTTAAGGGCAGAGTCATCTCTACAAGGACGCTGCAAGCAGTGATGCCATCGCAATCCCATTAAAATGAAAACCTTTTAACTTAATAGTTAGAAACCTTTATCTTCCCCCAGCTAAAACAAGATTCCAGATTAAACTAATTTGGAACAATCTGCTCTTAAAAAAAACCCCCTCATTTTGTGACTCGGGGTCATTTAAGTGCCCTAACGATGAAGTACAAGTTATCCTTGACTTATGACCACAACTGATCCCGACATTTCTGTTGTTAAGGGAGACATTTCTTCAGGTGAGTTTTCCCCCATTTTATGACCTTTCCGGCCACCGTTGTTAAGTGAATCACTTCGCTGGTCAGAAGGTCACAAGAGGGGACCACGTGACCTCAGGAGTCTTCACAACCGTCATAAATATGAGTCCGTTGCCAAACGTTACTGAATTTTGAACACATGGCCTTGGAGATGCTGCAACGGTCATAACAGTGAAAAACGGTCATAAGTCCTGTGCCGTTTTCTGTGCCGTTGTAACTTTGATGTCAAGCCCGAAATCGACATGCGTAGCCATTTTATTTAGCCTTATTATATATTCCTTTTCCTTCCTTTCTTCTTGCTTGTTTCGGGCTTGCCATGTTGCTAAGGTGGGAGGTGGAAACTGATGACCCAGGTAAACGTTAATTTCCTTCTATTGGGGAATGTGACTTTTTGGAGGCTCTTTCTAATTTCCAATATTATGTGGTATAATTCTAGGTTGTGTCAGATCCAGAATCACAGCAGACTTTGCAGACTGGACGCTTTCCTAAATAAAAGAAATTGTTTTGGAAGATAGACTTTGCTCTTTTCTTTTTAAAATGGATTTTATCCCTTGGAAACCTGACACTTGAACAGTCACTAAATGAATCGTTGTATGTGGAAGACTTACCCGTGTGGTGAGATGACTTAATGTTGACTTTAGATCGGAAATCGATCATCGATTTGTCATTTTAAGTTGGCCAAACCACGCTAAAGATGTTAGTCCAAGCCGATAACCGTTATCCAAGTGTTCTTCGCAATTTATATTTATATTGGATTCTTCAGTTACAGTTTTAATCTCTACTCAATTTTCAGATTTTAGATCAAGTATAATAAAAGATGGGAGGATTTATGGGGAGGAAATAACTTCTTTTATTAGGCCAACAAATTTAATCACTAAATCTTCCGATCTCTGGCTGAGTATGACTTCCAGCTGTTTAATGCGGATTATGGCACTGCTAAGAAAAATAGGAAGGGTTTTTCATTTGGCGTATAGAAACTCTAATTACAACACACACACACACACACACACACACCTTTTAAGATACTACTAACTGAAGGGAAATTATAAGTGATGAATATGCCAAATCGTAAGCAAAGAGAGATTCCTGGACCTTGTGAATAAATGTTTATCTGGTTGAAGATTCCAAAACGTTTTGGAAGTTAATTTCCAAGACTTTTAACTGATATTCGCTGATTGCTGAATATCATCAAAGACCTAAGAGAAAAATGTTTTCAATCTATTTTCAGGGAGCAAGGGCAGTCTTGGCCAATAAAGAATTATACTCTATTTTGTAAAATACAGCTAATCTTTGACTTACCAACCATTTGTTTAATGGAAACTAATCAAGGAGAGAAGCAACCTTAGAAATAAGGAGAAATTTTCTGACAGTGAGGACAATGAGCCAGCGGAACTGCTTGCCACCAGAAGTTGTGGATGCTCTATCACTGGAGGTTTTTAAGAAGAGACTGGACAGCCACTTGTCAGGAATGGCACAGGGCCTCCTGCCTTGATCAGGGGTTGGACTAGATGACCTATAGCAGTGGTGGCTAACCGTTTTGGGCTAGACTTCTAACCGTTTTGGGTTAGACTTTTGCACGGCAGAAACTTCAGTCACTTAGTTACAATCTCTGAAAGCTATTTATGGAATGCACTTTCGGTTTGCAAGCTGCCGCGCTGCTCCCCCCTCCCTTTCTGTCGGCAGCTCTAAACAGACTAGAGAAATATTTTAGGAGTTGACATTAGGTGGGTCTAGAACTCACAGTCCCCTGGTGATTGGTCCAAAATCTTCTGATGCTTTGGAGAATAACTTGATCCCCTCTTCTTGTTCTGACCCAAACCCTTGTCCAATCAAACAAACACGAACCACAGGGAACAGAAACCTTTTAAGGAGTCTTACGAATCCCCGGTTAAAAGGCTGCTGCAAACTAATTAACTTTGATAAGCCGGAGCCTCGCCAAAACTGTGCTTGTCTGCCAAGAATAACAGATGAGAAATATTTCACAACACGAGAGTCTTCAAATACCAACTTAAGATACTGTAATGCCCATGAGGCTGAGTTTCAGAACGTCTTTGCTTCCTGCAAAGAACGTCCGGTTCCCAGCTGGCTTTTATCTTCTTGAAGGAGGGGCCTTTACCTTGCAGCCTTACTCCTGAGTCGCCTATGCTGTTGCAGCTGCTCTTTCCTGCGAGCAACCCTGCATGCACACGCACTTGGCACAGGCTCCTCGGGAACCTCCTCATCACTGCTGCCAGCCCCCACAATCTCTTTTTTAAAAAAAACAATTTTATTGGTTTTTTAAAAAACAGACAAAACAAACAAAACATAAAAACATCAGCTCTCTTCCATACATATATACAAGCAGTGTGTCGGTTGGTTCATCTGTTTTGTGCCTTCATTTCGTAGTCTCAATCACAGTTATATTACATAATAACTCGTATTATCAAACAAAACTTATATATCCTCGTATCACTCTTAAAAAATCATTTGACTATGATTTTATTCATTCATACTTTATGAGATAACTATAATTGAGGTAGTTTATTCAAGAACAAATCATATCATCAAACCAAATCTATCCTAAAAAAAAACACTTTATAGATACGATGTCAAATAACAAAAGAAAAAGAAAAATCAAAGATATTCCTTATTATCTAACCTTCTAAATATTCTACTATTGTATTTTATCATCCAACCATTGATAGAAAAGAACCCAAATGTTATAGAATTGTTTATCCTCTTGCTCTCTCATTTCAAATGTCAATCTACTCATCTCAGCACATTCCAATATTTTCTTAATAATCCAGCCCCCACAATCTCTTGAAAGTCCCTAATGGTCCTGGCTCCTCATCATAGCCCAGAGTCATCATCCATCATGCTCTCCAGTTAGAATTTTGCTCACGGCAGAAACTTCAGTCACCTAGTGACCATCTTTGAAAACATTTATGGAACGCACTTTCGGTTTCCAAGCTGCCGCACTGCTCCTCCCCACCCTCCCTTTCTGTCAACAACTCTATAAAAGACCAGAGAAATATTTTATGAGTTGATAATACCCATCAAACTCCTTCAACCAATTCTGGGTTGGTGAGGCCTTGACTAGCATCCTCATTCGCTGCAATTGATAGCTCTGATTTCATTCCTTCGGGCCAGAATCGGACTTTAATAGTTCCCCTAGGTAGGAAGGCAGACACGGAAGAGCCTCTCAATTAGGGGCTAATTAGCTTGTTATCAGCCCTGGGAAAACCTGACGCAAGACATTTAAATGAAAAATAAATACCTCATATTGAAGAACATTTGTTTCAATGAATGCCCAGACTGCGTTTAGAAGAGGCAAATCCAACCACCAATCCATGTTTTGCATTAGGAGGAGGAACCTGTTCTACTTTCCTGAAAGGTAAAATATTTGCTGCTTTTGTAAATTGGTTAAAAATCTGATTTGGACCCTGTGAATAGAACTAAACACTGGGCTAAATTAGAGCATCTGCTCCTTGACAGGAGTCTCACATATCGAATAGAGACACAACATCCAGATAGTGTAATACAGGTGAAGTGCAACAGGTTGACTCACAGGTGATAACTAGACTGACAGGCATGTATTCTGGCCCCGTAGTTATTTAACTGCTATCTGAACGGTCTCAAGTCCACGATACTCCAGGTTGGGTGCTCTTGTCCATTATTAGCCCAAAGGAAAAAAATATATATTATTTTGATATGCAGATGACCCTGTTCATCTGTGACGTACTGAATTGGGTGTGAAACATCTATTTGAGGCACTAACGATTGCCCCCCAAAAATAAAAATCAAGAACAAATCAACTGTAACGGAATAAGGGACCTTGGAGGTCTTCTAGTCCAGCCCCTCTTTAAGTAGGAGACCCTATACCAATTCCAGACAAGTGGCTGTCTGGGTTTTTTTTGTGGGGGGAGGAATCTCCAGTGTTGGAGTACCCAAAAGTTCTAGTGGCAAGCTGTTCCACTGGTTAATTGTCCTCATTATCAAGAAATTTCTCCTTCCTTCCAGGTTGCTTCTCTTTATCCGTTACTTCTTCTCCTGCCTTCTTTGGTGCTTTGGAGAAGAGCTTGGCTCCCTCTTCTTTGGGGCAGCCCCTGAGATCTTGGAAGACTGCTATCATGTCTCCCCTGGTCCTTCTCTTCACTAGACCAGACATCCCCAATTCCTTCAACCATTCATCTTGGTTACTTTTCTATGCACTCTTTCTAGAGTCTCAACATCTTTTTGACAGCATGGCAACCAAAACTGGATGCAAATATTCCAGGTGTGACCTTACCAAAGCATTTATAAAGCAGTACTAAACCTTCACATGAACTTGGTTCTATTTATTTATTTATTCTATTTAACCTGGTTAATTTATTTTCCAGAGGTATGATCTCCTTCACAGATCATCAGAGTTGGAAGGGACCTTGTAGGTCATCTAGTCCAACCCCATGCCCAAGCAGGAGACCCTACACCATTTCTGACAGAGGGGAGTCCAGTCTCTTCTTGAAAGCCTCCAGGGATGAAGCTCGCACAACTTCCAAAGGCAACTTCTATTCCAATGAATATGGAATAACAGAGTTGGAAGGGACCCTGTGGGTCATCTAGTCCAACCCTCCCCACCCACCCAAGCAGGAGACCCTACACCATTTCTGACAGAGGGCAGTCCAATCTCTTCTTGAAAGACTCCAGGGATGAAGCTCCCACAACTTCCGAAGGCAACTTCTGTTCCAGGGGTTGATGGTTCTCCCTGTCAGAAAATTCCTCCTTATTTCCAGGTTGAATCTCTCCTTGTTTTATGAGTTGACATTTCTATCCATTGTTCCTTGTCTGGCCTTCAGGTGCCTTGGAGAATAGCTTGACTCTCTTCCTCCTCCTCTCTGCGGCAGCTCAGGATGTTATTAAGTAGAGATTATGAGAAAATTTAGCACAGGAGTCAATGGCTAAAGCCAACATCTTGTGTTCGTTTTTGGGAATCAGTTACAGGTATACTTTTCAACTCCCTAAATATCTGAACAGTTTATATTTAAGTAAAAGCAGAATAACCTTTTTCAAAGATTAAATGTGTTGCCATCAGATACGCTGTTTCAGAAAAAAAGAGTTTGACCCTGTAATGGTGTTGATCTTGAAATGGTGGATCATATTTAATGCTGCTGTGAATTTTATAAGAGCCTTTGGCAGGAAGTTAACTGGCCTACTTTAAAATCAAAACTCGGAAGAGATATTTCTGAGTCCCTTAAAAATGATACTTGCAGATGAAAATCCTAAAATAACCGAAGGAAGAGCCCAATGTTTTAACTATGGCGATCCGAACAAGGTTTCCAGTAACTAAGCGATTCATTGGGGGTTCTAAGCATTTTTGCATACATCAAATATTTTACTCGCTAAATTGCTTTCATGTTAATCTTTAGATTATATTTGTAACTTGTATTTGCTCCTTTGGCTATAAATAAAAGTGGAGTGACAGATTGACTGACTGATTGATGTGAGGCGTAAAAGCTTAGTCAGTGAGAAGGTTAGTACATGTTTAGAAATGTGATTTTCAATTTGACTTTGTATACAGATCATTGCCCAAGTAGCCGTTATATATTGTTTCAACAAAGCAAAATAGACCAAGAGAACAAATTGTCCAGAACATTTATAACCCAACATTGAAGCTAGAACAGCTGTCCAGTCATGACCCCCAACATAATTTGTTATGGTCCCGTCATTCAATGGGACCTGGCGATCGGATTTCCCCGCTGAAGGCAGCAGGGTCTCCTTTGGCTTCTTCTAAGGAGAAGGAAGAACAGAGTTGGAAGGGACCCTGGAGGTCTTCTAGTCCAACCCCTTGCTCAAGCAGGAAAACCTATGCCACCCCAGTCAAATGGCCGTCCTGTCGTTTCTTGGAAGCCTCCAGTGATGAAACAGCCACAACTTCTGGGGGTTGAAGCTTCTTCCACCGTTAATTTGCCTCACTGGCAGGAAATTTCTCCTTCGTTCTAGGCTGCATCTCTGTTTAAGGATCTTCCATCCGTTGCTTCTTCAGGTGCTTTGGAGAATAGGTGGACCCTCTAACCGATGACAGATAATCAGAGTTGGAAGGGACCTTTGTAGGTCATCTAGTCCAACCCCCTGCCCAAACAGAGACCCTACACCATTTCTGACAGATGGGAGTCCAGCCTCTTCTTGAAAGCCTCCAGGGATGAAGCTCCCACAACTTCTGAAGGCAACTTCTGTTCCATTGAATATAGAGTGATAGACTTGGAAGGGGCCTTATAGGTCATCTAGTCCAACCCCCCACCCAAGCAGGAGACCCTACACCATTTCTGGCAGATGGCAGTCCAGTCTCTTCCTGAAAGCCTCCAGGGATGAAGCTCCCACAACTTCCGAAGGCACCTTCTGTTCCATTGATTATAGAATGATAGAGTTGGAAGGGACCTTTGTAGATCATCTAGTCCAACCCCCCCGCCCAAGCGGGAGACCCTACACCATTCCTGACAGATGGAGTCCAGTCTCTTCCTGAAAGCCTCCAGGGATGAAGCTCCCACAACTTCCAAAGGCAACTTCTATTCCCTTGGTTGATGGTTCTCCGTGTCAGAAAATTCCTCCTTATTTCCTGGTTGAATCTCTCCTTGTTCAGTTTCCATCCATTGTTTCCTGTCCTGCTTTCAGACGGAGAATAGGTTGATCCCCCCACTCTCTTCTTTGTAAAAGCTCCTCAGATATTGGAAGGCCGCTATCGTATCACCCCTCCGCCTTTCTTTTCGTTGAACTCGAAATACCCACTGATAAAAACAGGATCACCAAAGTCCGACGCCGTTTACGGCACAAGGAGACGAGGAAGACCTACCCAGGTCCTGCAACCGTCCATCGGATGCTTTAGCCTCCGGCCCCTTAATCCCCTTCGTTGCTCTTCTCTGCACTCTTTCCAGAGTCTCCTTCCCACTTTCCCAGCCAGGTAAGAGGGGGCTTCTACCCCAAGGCAAAAGGGGGAATAGTTGGATCCGCAGGAGAACCGAAACGGAGGGAAATATGGCTTTTCTGTCTTCTGGGGAGCAATGGGGGGGAAGGAGAGAGGGAGAGAGAGAAAGAGAGAGACAGAGAGAGGAACAGAGGAAGAGACAGAGACAGAGAGGGAGGAAAACCACCAGGGACAGCTCTCTGGTGCCAGCGTTCTCAAGGATGGAATAACTTGTCCCTTGCAATAAATCTCAAAATGAAAGTGATGAATCACCAGGAATCCATCTGTGGTCCTAGCCGAGGTGCAGACCAGCCGCCTTGGAGTGACAGCCGTGCATCTCAGGGGCTTCAGAACACCAGGCCGACTTCTCGGCAAGCTTTGTTCCCGACACATCGTCCCACAGGAGGAGCCACGATTCTCGGCGACACATCGGTGGAGGAGACTCTTCGATCTTGACCCGATGTGGCTTAGACCTTCTCTCCACCCCCAGGTTGTGGTTTCTATTTACCTTTGCTATGCAGGTGTTGGAGCCTGTAGGTGCTAGAGAAAGGGGGGCAGTTGCTTTGATCGGTGGAAAATCTCTTTCCCTGAGTGGTTAATAAAAAGGCAACGACTCACTCACTGGCCAGCTCTGTCTGCTGATTCTAGTAGTACAAGGAAACCCTTGTAAACCCCGTAGGAGCAGTTCCGCCCTGCGACCGCTGACAAAGAGACGGGGAGTCCATCCCCTCTCTTGGAGGGACTGCTGGCCCAGCGGCTGAGGTTCAGGCCGAAGAAACAATAAGACACCTGGAGTTCCTTCTGAGTAATCCTGCTACCCTCCAAAAAGACCTCGACTAGGTATCAGAATGGTCAAACAAAGGGCAACTTCAAATCTCAACAAATAAATGCTCCGTCTTACATATTGGCAAAAAAATCAGAAAATAAAATACAGGCTGAATAGTCAAGACCTTGTTGAGGATCCAAACTCTGTCAAGGATCTTGGAGGACTCATCTCTAATGACCTAAGTGCTAGAGCCCACTGTAACTTCTTCTTCTTCTTTTTCTTCAGCGTTTGTCTCGCGCTCGGGCGAGGTCCGCTAATGTCCTTAAGTACTAGAGCCCACTGTAACTACATAGCCAAAAAGGCGTTAAGAGTTGTTAACATAATCCTACGTAGCTTTTTCTCTGGTAATATCACACTACTAACTAGAGCACACAAAACATTTGCGAGACCAATACTCGAATACAGCTCATCAGTCTGGAACCCACATTACGTATCTGATATTAGCACAGTTGAGAAAGTCCAGAAATATTTCACAAGATGAATTCTCCACTCCTCTACTCGTTGCAGAATACCTTATGCCACCAGACTGGAAATTCTAGACCTAGAAAACCTAGAACTACGCTGCCTTTGATCTAAGTATAGTACATAACATTATCTACTGCAACGTCCTACCCATCAGTGAATACTTCAGCTTCAACCACAACAATATTCCGAAGGCAATTTCTGTTCCATGGGTTAATTGTTCCTCTCACGGTCAGAAAAATTTCTCCTTATTTGCAGGTTTGAATCTCTCCTTGATCGGTTTCCATCCATTATTCCTTGTCTGGCCTTCAATGGTGTTTCGGAGAATAGTTTGACCCCTTCCTCCTCCTCTCTGGGGCAGCCCCTCAAATATAAGAAGATGCTATCCTGTCTCCTCTGGTCCTTCTCTTCCCTAGACTAGCCAGGCCCAGTTCCTGCAACCGTCCGTCGTATGTTTTAGCCTCCAGTCCCCTCGTCGTCCTGGTTGCTCTTCTCTGCACTTTTTCCAGAGTCTCAACGTCTTTTTTTATGGTTTGGGGACCAAAACTGGATGCAGGACTCTAGGTGTGGCCTTACTAAGGCTTCATAGAGTGGTATTAGTACCTCCCTTGATCTGGATTGTATCCCTCTGTTAATGATAATCTGTTAACTTCTCGGGATCTTGTTAGTCTCCCTCTGTAGATGCCGCCTTGGATTGCGTTGGCTTTTTTGGCAGCTGCAACCTGTTCCTGGCTCTCCTTCTGTCTCCCCCTGATTCTCACCTTAGCACTGGGAACGCAGGCAAATAGGTTCACAATCCGGGACTCCCTTCCAGGTATCCCAGCCTCTATGACCTCACAGCAGGTTCATCAGCAGAGATCTCAGTCCCACTGGGAACAACCCGGAGCCATCGTGCTTAGACCTATCTACTGTTTTACGTGCTTTCCAGACCTCTCTAAGCAGTCCACAGAGTCAGCCTTTTGCCCCCAACAATTTGGGTCCTCATTTTACCCACCTCGGAAGGACGGAACGCCGAGTCAACCTTGAAATGGTCAGGATCGGACTGCCAAATTGCAGTCAGCCAGCGGTCAGCAGAAGTAGCCTGCGGTGCTGCCCTCTTAACCACTGCACCATCGTGGCTGTCCGCAAACTCCCCAAAGGGGTTTGTTTGTTACCCGTGGTACTTTGCCATGATGAGGTTGGGTAGGGTGGGGTAAGCCATGGTGGTTTATAAGCCACACAAAGGACCTGCCCATTTGCGCCTCTGTGGCTAACTCAGCATAAACAGTGGTTAAGCCAGCCACGTCTTAGTCTGATGGGTGAACTAGGTGGTGAAGTGAAGAGCAGATGTGACAATCTGAAATGCTGCCTTGGGTTGTTGTTTTTTTCCTCAATATTCTAGGAGGAGGAGGAGGAGGAGGGTGCAAGGATGAGTAAGTGGGACATTATGGGAAGGAGCTATTAAAGGAAGCAACAATTAAATCTCAGCATCTCCATGGAAACCATGAACAATCTAGGAAGTTCTCCCATCTGGGCTGGGCTGGCCATGAATCTGACATCCAACAAGGCGCACTTCCGGGGTTAGACAAGGAAGGCTCGGCACCTAGGCAGAAAAACAAGGTGCACAGGTATAGCCAGGTGATACCTGGATCAACTCCAGAGGGATCTTGGAGCCCTAGTGGATGAGCATTTAAATGGGAGCCACCAATGTGATACAGCTGCCCCCCAAAAAAGCCAGGTTGCATCAACAGAGGGATAGAATCAAGATCACGTGAAGTGTTGATACCACTTTATAACACCTTGGTAAAGCCACCCTTGGATGATTTGCAGCCCGTTTTGGTTGCCAGGATATAAAAGAGATGTTGAGACTCTGGAAAGAGTGCAGAGAAGAGCGACAAAGAGAGCCTGGAAGTTAAACCATACTAGGAATGACTGAAGGAACTAGCCATGTCTAGTCTCCTAAGAGAAGGATTCAGGATCACACGGTAGCATCTTCTGGTACTTGAGGGGCAGAGGTCACCGAGAAGAGGGGCTTAGCCTGTTTTGCAAAGCAGCTGAGGGAAAAGGCAAGGAGCCGTGGGGGAATTGGGTGAAAGAGAAACCCAGCCTGGAAATCAGGAGGGATTTCGTGACCCCGAGAACAAGTGACTGGTGGAACGGTCCCTTCAGAAGTTGTGGGTAGTTCACCTCAGGAGGCTTTTAAGAAGAGATTGGACAGCCACTTGTCTGGAATGGCATGGAGGGGGGGGGGCTTCTTGTCTGAGGAGAGGGCTGGACTAGAAGACCTCCAAGGTACCTTCCAACTCTGTTATGCTGCTGCTTTCCTTCCTTCCTTCCTTCCTTCCTTCCTTCCTTCCTTCCTTCCTTCCTTCCTTCCTTTCCTTCCTTCCTTTCCTTCCTTCCTTCCTTTCTTCCTTCCTCCCTCCCCTCCCTCCCCTTCCTTCCTTCCTTCCTTCCCTCCCTCTTCCCTCCTTCCTTCCTTCCCTCCCTCCCTCCTTCCTTCCTTCCTTTCCTCCCTCCCTCCCTCCCTCCTTCCTTTCCTTCCTTCCTTCCTTCCTTCCTTCCTTCCTTCCTTCCTTCCCTTCCTTCCTTTCCTTCCTTCCTTCCTTCTTCCTTCCTTCCTCCTTCCTTCCTTCCTTCCCTTCCTTTCCTTCCTTTCCTCCCTCCCTCCCTCCTTCCTTCCTTTCCTTCCTTCCTTCCTTCCTTCCTTTCCTTCCTTCCTTCCTTCCTCCTTCCTTCCTTCCTTCCTTCCTTCCTTCCTCCTTCCTCCCTCCCTCCCTCCTTTCTTCCTTCCTTCCTTCCTCATCTCTGGAAGCTTTTAAGATTGGACAGTCACTTGTCTGAATTGGTGTAGGGTCTCCTGGTTGAGCAGGGGGTTGGACTAAGTGACCTCCGAGGTCCCTTCCAGCCCTAGGATTCTAGGAAGGGGCTAATGATCCAAGACTCTCTGCTCATCCTCCAATCTGCTGTTCCTGCCCGTTGCTTTCCTTGTTGCAGGACATCACCGGATCTGGCTCCGAAACGGACCTTCCGTTTTGAGCACGGAGGCCGTCGGCAGAAACGAAGCCAACCCGGCTGAATTCGGAGCAGTGAGCAAACGACCTGAGTGAAAGTAACTCCGAAACCATTGGTTGGAAGGGATCCCGGAGCCAAGGTAGAGAGGTCTGTATTCGTTTCCCGGGCACTTTTTGAAATCTACAACCTTCCTCGTCCAATTTGTTAATCAAGAAATGCCCTGGAGCTCTGAAAGAGACTCATCCTGGGAGCAGACCAGAGAAATATGTGACTCTTTAGAATAGAATATGTGGAGCTCGGGGCTGAACTGTGGGGTCCTGGGCGCTCTCTGACCCTGGTGGTGGTTTTCTTGCAGACCTTTCATGACCCAGCTAGGGAACATCATCAGTGCTAGAAGGGAGGGGGGTTCGTGGAGAGGAGGAGGAGGAGGAGGAAGAGAGGAAGAAGGAGGAGGAAGAGGAGGAGAAGGAGGAGGAAGAGGAGGAAGACTATGGGGTCCTGGGCGCTCTCTCTGAGCTTGGTGGTGGCTTTCTTGCAGACCTTTCATGACCCAACTAGGGAACATCATCAGTGCCAGAAGGGAGGGGAAGTTGGGAGGAGGAGGAGGAAGAGGAGGAGGAGGGCTGTGGGGTCCTGGGTGCTCTCTGAGCTGGGTGGCTTTCTTGCAGACATTTTGTTGCCCAATTGGGTAACATCATCAGTGCTAGAAAGAAGTGTGGGTTACAGAGAGGGGGAGGAGGAAGAGGAGGAGGAGGTGGTGGGAGAGGAAGAGGAGGAAGGGGCAGGAGGAGGAGGAGGAGGGCTGTGGGCTCCTTGGTGCTTTCTGAGCTGGGTGGTTTTCTTGCAGATGTTTCATGACCCAACTAGGGAACATTATCAGTGCTAGAAGGGAGAGGAATGTGCGGAGAAGAGGAGGAGGAGGAGGAGGAGGAGGAGGAAGGGGAGGAGGGGGAAGAAGAGGAGGAGGGGAAGGAAGAGGAAAAGGATTGTGGGCTCCTGGGTGCTCTCTGAGCTTGGTGGTTTTCTTGCAGATGTTTCATGACCCAACTAGGGCACATCATCAGTGCTAGAAGGGTGAGGGGGAGTTGGGAGGAGGAGGAGGAGGGGGGAGAGGAGAAGGAAGAGGAGGAGGAGGAGGAGTGCGAGATGCTTGGTGCTCACTAAACTTTTCCTAGAGACGTTTCATGACCCAACTAGGGCACATCATCAGTGCTAGAAGGAAACGTGGCTGTTCTCCCTCTTTATATACAAGTCTTGTCCTGACCGTTTTGGTGGGGCAATCAAGGAGGTACTGACTAAGCACAGTCGAAAGTAAATCATGTTCAGAGTTTTGCAGCGTTGATTCAGCGCCAGAAAAATAAACAGAGATGGCTGATGCTTCATTTAACATTTTTATAAACATTTATTTATTTGATTTGTCAATCGCTTACAAGATAATAAGTATAAGGATAAACCTGAGTAAGAATACAGGAAATAGGCACGAATAAATGGGGACAATAGGACAGGGACGGGAGGCACGATGGTGCACTTATGCACGGCCCCTTACAGACCTCTTAGGAATGGGATTTTCCTTTCCTTTCCTTTCCTTTCCTTTCCTTTCCTTTCCTTTCCTTTCCTTTCCTTCCCTTCCTTCCTTCCTCACTCCCTCCCTCCCTTCTTTTCTCTCCTTCCTTCCTTCCTTGATCTCCTTCCTCCCCTCTTCCTTCCTTTATTTTTTATTTTATTCATTTATTTGATTTGTCAATCGCGTACAAGGTAATAGGTATAAGTATAAACCTGAGTAAGAATACAGGAAACAGGTACGAATAAACGGGGACAATAGGACAGGGACGGGAGGCACGATGGTGCCCTTATGCACGCCCCTTACACACCTCTTAGAAGTGGGTATTCTCTCCTTTTCCTTTCTCTCCTTCCTTCCTTCCTTCCTTCCCCCTTCCTTCCTTCTTTCCTTCCTTCCTCCCACTCCCTCCCTTTTTCTCTCTCCTTCCTTCCTTCCCCTTCCCTGTTCTCCTTCCTCTACCCTTCCTTCTTTTATTTTTTATTTATTTGATTTATTTGATTTTATCACTTACAAGATAATAAGTAGAAGTATAAACATGAGTAAGAATACAGGAAACAGGTACGAATAAACGGGGACAATAGGACAGGGACGGGAGGCACGATGGTGCAGTTATGCACACCCCTCTTGGGAATCGAGTAAGGTGGATAGTGGATAGTTTGAGGTTAAAGGAGGAGGGGGGTGTTTAGAGGACGTAACAACAGAGTCAGGTAGTGCATTTCAGGCATTGACCACTCAGTTGCTGAAGTCGTACTTTCTGCAATCGAGTTTGGAGTGGTTTACATTGAGTTTGTATCTATTGTGTGCGCTTGTATTGTTGAGGTTGAAGCTGAAGTAGTCATCGACAGGCGGGACATTGTAGCAGATAATTTTGTGTGCTACGCTTAAGTCTAACCGGAGGCAGCTTTATAAATATAACAAGTTTTACAAACCAGTTGTAGATTTCTCCAACACGGAGCAAACTCAAACAGCAATACGTTGCAAGTTCAGAGCAGGGCTCCAGTCCTCAGGAAGCAAGCAAGTTAGTTTCTCTTTTACTCTAGTTCAGCAAGCAAGCAAGAGTAGAGAAGCAGTTTCATTTTCAACAGGCAGACTCCGAGCTCAACATCGCTGCAAAGTTGCAGAGCTTCATATAGAGCCACGCCTAGTCTATTTCTAGTTTCAGTTTCCAGACAGTCCTCATTGGCTGACTTAATTGCTCTGCCTATTCGTTGGCTGAGCGTGTGACCAAGCTCTGTTCCAGTTCGTGAACAGACTCTCTGACAAATCACAGCTTAATCAAGGAACCCGCAAGACCCCCATCCATGAAGCGGACCTAGGGTGGGAGAGGGCCAGGCTGAGCCCGAGGGAGGGGTCCAATGCATAGTCAGCCTTGAGTCCTCTCCCACCCACAAGGGATCTAAGCCCCGCCCTCCTGGACTTCCAGGGACTCTTCTCTGCCGCCAATTTGCTTTGACCCTTTAAACAGGGATGTCCAACCTTGGCAACTTTAAGACTTGTGGACTTCAACTCCCAGAATTCCTCAGCCAGCTTTGCTGGCTGAGGAATTCTGGGAGTTGAAGTCCACAAGTCTTAAAGTTGCCAAGGTTGGACAGCCCTGCTTTAGTAGGTCAGATTCTTGTACGGAGTGTTAGCATGCAATAAAAACACTGTATTCATTTGAGGTCCCGGATTTCCTGAGCTGGACGCCTAGATGGAAAAATTGCCCAAATTGCGAAACGCTACCTTAGACCAACCTGCACAAATTGGCTCTTATAGTACGTTTCCCTATAATGGGTCGCTCCAATCCAGCTTCAAGAGGACCCGTGTTGGAAGAGACCCTAGAGGCCTTCTAGTCCAACCCAGAGCAGGGGATCCTATACCATTCCAGACAAGCGGCTGTCCAATCTCTTCTGAAGGACCTTCGGTGATGGAGCAGCCGCAACCTGTTTCTCCAGGTTCCTTCTCTCCTGGATGAATTTCTTTGCTGCTTCTCCTGCCTTCACCTGCTTTGGAGAAGAGGTTGACCCTTTCCTTTCTGTGGCAGCCCCTCAAATACTGGGGTACCGCTATCGTGTCCCCACTAGTCCTCCGTTTCTCCAGACTGGGCAAACCTAATTCCTGCAGCCGTTCATCCTATGTTTTAGTCTCCAGGTCTTGGATCATCTTAGTTGCTCTTTTGGGCACTCTTTCCAGAGCCTCAACCTCTTTTTTTTTATAATATGGTGACCAAAACCACTCCAAGTGTGGCCTTACTAAGGCTTTATAAAGCGGTACTAACACTTCGTGTGATCTTGATTCTATGCCTCTCTTTATACAACCCGGGACCGTCTTAGCTTTTTTGGCGGCGGCTGCAACACGCCTGGCTCACGTTTAAGGCATCGTCTACTAGGACTCCAAGGTCCCCCTCACAGTTCCTGTTTTTTGAGCCTAATGTTTGGCCTAATCCGGACTGGTCCCTTTGGTTTTTCCTGCCCAGGTGTAAAGCCTGGCTTTTCTCCACATTAAAATCCGTTTTGTTGGACGAGACCCCTTGTTCAAGTCTCTTTTTGTATCCTGCGCTTGTCTTCTGGGGTGTTGGCTATTCCGGCCAGCTTAGTGTCGCCTCCAAATTGGATGAGCCCCCCTTCTATTTGAGTCATTTAGGAAGATATCAAAGAGTCCTGGGCTAAGACGGAGCCTTGTGGTACCTAGATACTTACTTCACTCCACGTGGATGTAGTACCGTTAAGGACTACTCGTTGAGTACTGAGTTACAAATCCATCTGATGATGACTCAAACTTTTCTCTATAATTTATGATCCACAAAGTTCTCCTTCTCGGGCTTTTGTTTTTTTCAGTGATTCTGGAAAAACCCGCCCAAGTTGTCCAGAATCCTTTGGTTTTTGAAACTGAAAACACATCCAAGAATAAATTGGGCGCAGGAACCTGGTGCCAGCCTGCCCCCTGCCTGTCGTGCCAGGGAAACGCACCCTCCTGTTCTGTGGAATCGAAGGTGGGATCTCCTCTGCCCTCCTTGCATTATTATGGGTTGCGTGATCCCGGGAGGTTAAACCTGGCTAATGGTGGGATGGGAAAAGTGGTGGACATTTTATTTATCCATGTATTTATTTATATTTTATATTTCTTCACTGCGCATCTGAGAGAGATTCTCCAGAAATGGCAAAATCGACAGTTTTAATCAGAGGGGAAAAAAAATACCAGTAGAAGAAAGAATTAAACAGTGGGGCCCCTGTGCTGGGTTGTTGTTTTTTCCTTGCAGACGTTTCACGACCCAACTAGGGAACATCATCAGCACTAGAAGGGAAAGGGGTTGGCAGAAAGAAAGAGGAGGAGGGAGAGGAAGAGGAGGAGGAGGAGGATTATGGGGTCCTTGGTGTCTCTGAGCTGGGTGTTAGCTTGCAGATATTTGATGACCCAACTAGATAATATCATCAGTGCTGGAAGGAAGAGGGTTTGCACAGAGAAGGAGGGAGACTGTGAGATCTCCTTGGTACTCCTGAGCTTAGTTGTTTCGCGTAGTCACTAGCACTGATGATGTTCGCTAGTTGGGTCATGAAATGTCTACGAGAGAGCCACGAAGGTCAGAGAGCACCAAGGACTCCACAGTTCTTTTCCTCCTCCTCCTCCTCCTCCTCCTCCTCCTTTCCACAAACCTTAGTCCCTCCTAGCACTGATGATGTTACTTAGGTCATGAAACGTCTACAAGAAATCCAACCAAGCCCAGAGAGTACCCAGGACCTCACTGTTATTATTTTCACCTTCCTCCCCCTCCTCCTCCTCCTCCTCTCACAAGCCCCTCTCTCTTCTAGCATTGATGGTGTTCC
The DNA here is from genome assembly GCF_049901715.1 of Pseudonaja textilis. Taxonomy (NCBI): domain Eukaryota; kingdom Metazoa; phylum Chordata; class Lepidosauria; order Squamata; family Elapidae; genus Pseudonaja; species Pseudonaja textilis. The sequence continues at coordinate 92,901,960 of NC_141993.1, read as the reverse complement.
CTAGTTGGGTCATGAAACGTCTGCCAGAAATCCACCAAGCCCAGAGACCACCAAGGACCTCACAGTTCAGCTCTTCTATTGATAATCACGATATTATGCCGGCCCACAGAAAGCATTAATGCAGCAACCAAGTTAAAGAGCCGTGTGTGAGTGCGCCTGATGACTTGTGGAAAAAAAAAACATCGGTGCTATCACAAGAAGGGCCTTGTAACCAACACTTCTGCGGCTGTGAAATTTTCTTCACAGAGAAGGTTTTCTATTTTTAACAATGACACGTATTAAAGCCCTCCTGGAAAGGCCAAGAGAATTGAGGGACAGTGAGTAAAACTAGAGTTTTAGCGCTATTTACAAAAAAAACACAAATTAAGTAGGCCAGCGAAAGGCCTGGTGTGTGATTGACGCAACCTGCAAAGCTTCGTTAGGTGTAGCTTTTAGTGTGAATTTTTATGCAGCTCAGCACACCGCGAAGCCATCCCGTAGCGTGAATTAGTTCAATGCACCCTGCAAACTCAGAACGTACTGAGAGGTCATTCTGTGCCCAGGTTAAGCCTGTTTGTGTGAAAGCAACCTGGAACTGCGCAGTCTTCGGTCTGATCTAAGCATAGTACTTGTGTGCTACAATGTCCTACCTGTCAACAACTACTTCAACTTCAAGCACAATAACACACGGACAAACAACCGATGTACACTCAATTGCAGAAAATATGACTTCAGCAACAGCGTGGTCCACGCCTGGGCCTCACTCCCTGACTCTGTTGTTACGTCCTCAAACCCCCAAAACTTTAACCTTCTAAACTGTCTACCATGGACCTCACCCCATTCCAAAGAGGTCCTTAAAGGGGGCGTGCATAAGCCCACCAGCGTGCCTGTTGTCCCTGTTTATCTGTATTTACTTCCTTTGTTCCTGCTTATGTTATCTTGTACAAGTTTGACAAACAAATAAATAAAATAAAATAAAGATATCTGCAGAACCCTCACATCCTGGACATAAACTGTTTCAATTTCTTCCCTCCATAGAGCATCGGAGGCCCAAACAACTAGACAGGACAGTTTTTTCCCCCTCTGGCTTAATGTGTAAGGCTATAGTATTATATTGTATTGGTAGTATTATATTGTCCTTCTCATCTTCCTTACTACTCCCTTCCTGGTGTTGGAAGGAATATCTGGTTCACTTCCAAGCTGGGAGAAAGACACTGGAAATATGGAGGCCGATTGGGAAAAAAAATGGTTTAATGATGAGGAGAACCACAGGGGTTGATGGTTCTGGTGCAGCTGGCCACGTGGAGTTGAGAGCGGGGGCGTTTTATACCTTCTCTTGGGCTTTGAACTGGAGCTTCCTGTTCCTGTGCAAGAACATGTGTTCTATTGGCTGTTGTAAGGGTCTGTAGGTTGTCTGAGCTCTCGGGTTTGGTTGAAGTTTGGACTCTGATGTAATGTCCCTAGGAGATGGTGCTATGTAGTGAGCTCTGCTGATGGATGGGTTAATCCTATTATGTCCTAGAGGAAAAGGTCTCCAAACTTGGCAACTAGTGGACTTCAACTCCCAGAATTCCCCAGATGGCTCTGCTTAATCTCTTGTGATCCCTTTCTCTGCAATCTCCCCGTTTTCACTGAATTCTCTTCAATGCTGGGAGTTGAAGCCCACCAGTCTTGAAGTGGCCAAGTTTGGAGGCCTCTGTCCTAGGGGGTCTTGCCTTCATCCCACCATCCTGGAGCCGGGGGGGCAGGGGGTCTTTTGTCTTGTAGATAGGATGGCCCAGCCTTTCTCCATGGGCAAAAAATATCTGCTGGGGGCTATTGAGAAGAGTAGGCGCGGCCTCTTTCTATCCCCAAGAACTTGATTCTCCCTTCCTCCTTTGGGGAAATATCATATTCTGCCTTTTTAATATTTCTCAAAAATGTGTCGTTCTTCTAGGAGAGAGTTTTTTCCCCCCCTCGTTGCTATAATTATTATTATTATTACTCACTTGCTTTGCATGGAGACCGAGGGCTTCTGCCCTGGAGAGAAATTCCTTGTGTGTCTAATCCTACTTGGCCAAATAAATGCATTTAGTGCAGGACGTGGCATGGCTGCCAGCTGCTCCGATCCAGGTGGAAGCAGCACCACTCAGTGGCCAAACTTAGGTTACGCAACCCGCCAGCTTTTCCCAACCGGAAACGGGGACCGCAACTCCCCTTGGCCTGCCTAGAACATAAACTCCTAGGGCTGGAAGGGGCCTCGGAGATCCTCTAGTCCAAACCCTCTGCTCAAGGCAGGAGACCTAGCTGGCTGGGGACAATTGAATTGTAATCCAACAGGAATTCAGGCTGGGGAAAAGGGTGTGCGACACGCCCATCCTTCTATTTTATAGCCTGTCTTCCTTATAGAATAGGATAGGATAGGATATAGAATAGATAGAATAGAATAGAGTAGGATAGGGTAGAGTAGAGTAGTATAGAATATAGTAGAATAGAATAGAATATAGAATAGATAGAATAGAATAGAATAAATAGAATATAGAATAGACTAGAATAGAATATAGTAGAATAGGATAGAATAGGATAGAATAGAATAGAATAGAATAGAATAGAATAGAATAGAATAGAATAGAATAGAATAGAATAGAATAGAATAGAATAGACTGGAATAGACTGGAATAGACTGGAATAAATAGAATATAGTAGAATAGGATTGGATAGAATAGAATATAGAATATAGGAGAATAGAATAAGATAGAATAGAATATAGAATATAGGATATAGGATAGGATAGGATAGGAATAGAGTTGGAAGGGACCTTGGAGGTCTTCTAGTCCAACCCCCTGCTTAGCCTGGAAACCCTGTATTTGCATTTGCTGTATATTAAGTAAATAGTTACAGATGGTCCTTGAGTTAGGAACCACAATTTGAGCCCAAAATTTCTGCTGCTAGGGGAGACAGATGTTTTGCCCCATTTAACGGCATTTCTTGCCACGATTGTTAAGTGAATCAGCGCAGCGGGTTAAGCGAGCAACACCGTTGTTAAGTGGATCCAGATTCCCCGTGGACTTCGCTTGTCAGAAGGTCGCCAAAGGAGAATCACGTGACTCCCGGGACCTTGCACCTGTCGTAAATGCGAGTCAGTTGCCAAGCGTTTGAGACCCCAGGGATTCTGCATTGGACAGAAGGGTGGAAAATGGCCATAACAAGTCAACTTTTTTTTCCAGGGCTGTTGAAACTCTAACCCCAACGCCTGGTTAAAGTCAGGGACTACCTTAGTGTATGTATTGGTTGATTTTTATGACCGTATCGAAAATATAGAACCAAAAAAAAAAAAAAAAGTGGCCAAGGTTGGGGAATTCTGGGAGTTGAAGTCCTCCAGGCTTAAAATGGCCGAGTTTGGAGACCCTTAATTTAGGGGACCAAATTCACGGTTGGACTCAGCAGAAAGGAGATGCGAACAGAAAATTGCAGGGGGGGGCGGGGGGCTTGCCAAGAACCACCGAGCTTTGAGAAAGGAGAATGAGTCACACAGGATGATCGGGTGCTCCTACACACACACACACACACACACACACACACACACACACGCACGCACACGCTTTCAATCAACCCAGCCATCCAGGTGTGTTCTAAGCCATTCCCCGGGCAGGTTTCAGCAAGCAATCCCTTCTGCTAAAAACTCCTTTTTGGGTCAAAGGGCCTGCTGAAACCGTCTGTGGAAATTCTCCGTCATCCAGGTCATGGTTGTTCCAAAGGTGCTCCCGAGACACCTGAACTGTCTGTTTTTTTCTTGGAAGACATTTCACTTCTCATCCCAGAAGCTTCTTCAGCTCTGACTGGATGGTGGAAGGATTGATCTTCCTTGCAGACAGCTGGTCCTTTGCATCCTCTTTTTAGAGGGTCGTTGAGGCCACTTGGAGGTTCGTCTTTGTCCTCAGGCTCACCTGAGTTTGTGGAAAGGGCTCCTGTCATATCTGCCTTTTTCTCTCTCTCTGAAAATCTGCTTATACTCCCATATCATTCGAAGGTTTTCATCCCGAATGTACTTTTTTAAAGAGTCAACTGGGCTTTCTTGTTTTCCTTGGAAGACGTTTCGCTTCTCATCCCAGAAGCTTCTTCAGCTCTGACTGGATGGTGGAAGGATTGGTCCTCCTTGCAGATAGCTGGTCATTTGCATCCTCTTTTTAGAGGGTCGTTGAGGCCACTTGAAGGTTTGTCTGTGTCCTCAGGGTCACTTGAGTGGTGCAAATGGGAGTGGAGCCTTTTGGAATTGGTGAAAGGACCGTGTGGTAGGCAGGAGATGGGTAGTGTGGTATTTCCCCCCCTCCCTCCACTGAGAGAGGGCTGTTCAAGTTGCAGATAGATGGCCTCGTGACTCCCCCCTCTTTCAAGCCAGCGCTCCCCTCTCTGCACACTTTGGACCGAGACTCATCCAGTCAGAGCTGAGGAAGCTCCTCAGATGAGAAGCGAAACGCCTTCAAAGAAAAACAAGGAAGTCCAGTCGTCTCTTGGGAGAGCCGGCTGAAAAGAAACTTATTTCTGCTCCCTGGTTTCACTTTGAATTTTAGAGAGGATATTTAAAAACCGGCTGCCCCAGGAGGTTCAGCCAACAAAGAGGATTTGAGGCCGAGTGAAAATCTCTTAAGCTCTCATGGCCTGAAAACTCAAGCTTGGACCCGGCTCAAAAAAATGCTTTTTAGAGTCCCTGGAAAGTAGAGACATCTTGTGCTGTTTCTGGGCGGTATTTTTTCACTTCTTCAAAATGAATCGGTTTCCTTTACCGCCTTCTGTCCCCTGTGCATTTCTTCCAAGTGTGGGAAGCAAAAATTAGGCTATTGATCGATCGGATTCAACAAAGGCCCTTGGATGATAGCAGGCCCCAGAATAAAAGAGACAGGAACCAAAGTTTTAGACAGGAGGATTTCAAAACGTACCAGAGCTATTTGTAATCCTGCTCAGCTGTTTTGTGGAATGTGATTTTTTTTGCAAAGCACGTAGTTTTGAAAACCATGAGAAATAGTTTATTACGTAACTGACTTAGGGAAAATTATAGGATTATAATGATGTGTAATGTTAAATAAAATAGGTGGTAAGCTGAAAATGAAAATGCTAGGGGATAAAGAACCGGGAATCTGTATTTGGATGAAATGATATTGAATTAATGAATTGAAATATGAAATGGAAATTTTTTTTTAAAGATGAGTGAAATGGATAATGATATGAAATGACATCATGTAAGATTGGTGGACAGGAAATTACGATTATGCACAAGTGTTATAATCTGGAACCACGTTGCCTACGCAGAGATGTGTAAAAATTAAAAACTTTTTGGGAAAAAAAATAGGGAACAGAAAGTATAGACGATGGATGGATGGATGGGTGGGTGGGTGGGTGGGTGGGTGGGTGGATGGATGGATGGATGGATAGATAGATAGATAGATAGATAGATAGATAGATAGATAGATAGATGCACACGGGTATATATGTGGAGACTGCATGTCAGTAAGAAAAAACAGAGAAGTTGTGAGATGCATGCAGAAAAGTATAAAAAGGCGGCCTTGGGGTGTGTTCAGGGCCACTGGCCACGGCTACTCCTTGCCGGACTCAGCCACGTCACTGGACCTCATTGCAAGGAGTTATTTGATAGAAATCGTGTTATGACGGCTGTTCCATGTTCCAAGCTGCTCGTGAAATAAACCTGATCTCAAAAGTAGGATTTATTGCTTGTGGTTTGCCATCTTCAAAACCTCACAGACCCACAGCAACAGGCGCCCCAAAGATGCTCCCAAAAAAAGCAACTGGACTTTCTTGTTGTTTTTTCCCCCCTTTGAAAACATTTCGCTTCTCATCCGAGAAGCTTCTTCGGTTCTAAGTTACAACTGAAGGAGCTTCCTGGATGAGAAAAGCGTTAGTGAGAGTGACTCGCTTCCTCTTTATATACCGTGGCCTGGCCCACGTTAAGTGTGCGTGTGGGGTCGCCCCCACCCCCCGACTTCTTGGTAGTTCCTTGTTTTCTCTTTGCCTGCTCTCAATCCCTGCTTATTCACTGATGATGTTCCCTAGTTGGGTCGTGAAACGTCTGCAAGAAAAACCCCAACAAAAGCTCTGTTGAATTCTACTGTGTGGTGCAGCGTCAGGGGTTTTCAATCCAATGTGTGGAGGGTGAAGGATGTGTGTTTGTGTTAATTTTCATGGTCACGATGTGCACTGAAGATGGTGTTTAACTCCATTGTATGAGGTGCAGTGACAATAAACTAAACTTCAGTGAGCCCCAAGGATCCCACATTTATCGTCCTCCTCCTCCCTCTTCTTCCTCCTCCTCCCTGCAAATCCTATTCACTTCTAGCACTGATGATGTTCCCTACTTGGGTCATGAAACGTCTGCAAAAAACCCACCAACTTTGGAGAACCGAGGATCCCACAGTCCTTCTCTTCCTCCTCTTTGCAAACCCCTCACCCTTCTAGCACTGATGATGTTCCCTAGTTGGGTCATGAAACATCTGCAAGAAAACCACCAAGCCCAGAGAGCACCAAGGAACCCATATTCCATGTCTTCCTCCTCTCCACAACCCCCCCCACTCCCTTCTAGCACTGATGATGTTCTCTACTTGGGTCATGAAAGGTCTGCAAGAAAACTGTCGATGTCAGAGAGCCCCAAGGCCCTCACCGTTCATCCCTGAGCTACAAATATCCCCAAATTTAGGAGTTAAATTTAAAACCCTGGCTGCTATACCCCACTCTTGTCTTGAATGGTCTTCCCAGCCCACTGGAACATTATTTAAACGTTCCCGCTTCCTCTCTAATTCCTGAACATCTCTCTGGGGGTTGGACTAGATGACCTACAAGGTCCCTTCCGACTCTTGTTAATCTAATCTAACTCAGTCTCTCCACCATGTAGGGAAGCTTTGAATGCACGAACCTCTCTAAGAGATGGGACTGCCATTTGTCAGAAATGGTGTAGGGTCTCCTGCTTGGGTGGGGGTTGGACTAGATGACCTACAAGGTCCCTTCCGACTCTTGTTAATCTAATCTAACTCAGTCTCTCCACCGTGTAGGGAAGCTTTGAATGCACGAACCTCTCTAAGAGATGGGACTGCCATTTGTCAGAAATGGTGTAGGGTCTCCTGCTTGGGTGGGGGTTGGACTAGATGACCTACAAGGTCCCTTCCGACTCTTGTTAATCTAATCTAACTCAGTCTCTCCACCGTGTAGGGAAGCTTTGAATGCACAAACCTCTCTAAGAGATGGGACTGCCATTTGTCAGAAATGGTGTAGGGTCTTCTGCTTGGGTGGGGGTTGGACTAGATGACCTACAAGGTCCCTTCCCACTCTTGTTAATCTAATCTAACTCAGTCTCTCCACCGTGTAGGGAAGCTTTGAATGCATGAACCTCTCTAAGAGATGGGACTGCCATTTGTCAGAAATGGTGTAGGGTCTCCTGCTTGGGTGGGGGTGGGGGGGGTTGGACTAGATGACCTACAAGGTCCCTTCCCACTCTTGATTATCTGCTATCTGTGACTTCTGATCGTTCGTTAATACTTTTGATGGGACATAAGCAGCACCGACGAAGGGCAGACAGAGAAAAACACTCAACCTGGCCATCGGAGAGAACAAAACATTCTTGGGAGGGTCACAGAGATCATATCGAAATAAAACTATGTACAAAAAAAAGGAAACCAGTGGATACGACAGAAACATCAAACCGAACACAAAATCAGGAAATACATCGGACATCTTCAGCATGGTGTGGTCCCAAGACAAGGCATTTAAAAATTAGTACAGGAACCAAAAAAAAATTAAAAATAACATATAATATTTCAGGAGCTGGAGGTCGGCAGCGAAATCTAGGCAAGGCAGGAGCTCTTACAAATTTAGCCTGGAGATTTTAATTTAATTTAAAGTTTTTCCACCACCACCACCACCCCCAGCAGCAGCAGAGAGAGAAGAGTGGCAATAAACACACCAGCGACATTGCAAGCCGTTGTCCTCGCCTGGCTCCCCCACCCTCAAAACAACACAAAACAACACAACCTTGTGTGGCTCACACCGTCCAACAGAGCTGGTGAGCTTTCCCGAGGGAGGAAAAAAAAAATGTTGAAGGCACTTTCGATCTGCGTGTGATATTCCTCATTTCCCAGGACAGCTTCCGCGTTTGATTCCTCCTTACAAACGCATTTCAAATGCTAAAAATTTCAAGAATTACGGATGCTCTCCTTAAGTATACTTTAACAAGAAAAGAAAAGAAAAAAGCTTCCTTTTGCTGTAATATTTCAAAAATACTGGAATCGGATGTCCGCCCCATAAGATTTATTAAGATTTATTTATTCTATTTAGGCCACTGTATCTCAATTTGAACCACCGGGGAATTCTGGGAGTTGAAGTCCGCTCACCTTCCGGTGGTTCAAATTGAGATACACTGATCTGGCAACGCTCATCCATGGCTTTTACATTCACACATCACTTTTAACCAGGTCAGTAAAAAATAAAAATAAAAATCCACAGCTGCACTGACCCAAATTTACTGAACTGGGTTATTTTTTTTAACCTTACTTTCCCCCTTCCCTTGTGGCTTAAACCTGCTGTCTGAATCCAGCATTCACAACACCCTGTTTTGTTTTGTTTTTTGTTGCAAGACCCGTAAAAGATTCTTAAACCCGAACAGCCCAAATTCAGGGTGCCAGATGAAGCCTTTAAAGGGGGAGAAAAATTGGCTGAGAGCCTCCCTGACCTCATTTGCAGCATTTTAAGGGTGAAAGGTTTTAATTCGGTGCTCCTTCTCTGTTCAAAGCTAAGCTTAAAACAAAACCAAACGAAACGGACCTGAGTAATCCATTATTGATCCCAAATGGTGTTTCTGATGAAATGTATTTGAGAGTTGATGGAAATTTAAAAACAAAACAAAACGAAAAACCACTGAAGAAGTCATCTCGGGTTGATTCAGGCAGGACTTCTTCTGTCCTTCAGGAAAAGTTGGGAAAACAAAGAAAGGGCTAAAACCTAAAAATGTACAAAACTGTTGGGTCCATCCTAAAACGACCCGGTGTTTCCTGGAGTGGGTGGAGGGAGGAACAGGGGGGAAAAATCCCATTTTTCTTTCCCAGAAAAGGACACGGATATGTCTCTCTCTCCCTCTCCTCTCTCTCTCGAGAGAAGAACTAGTGCTCAGAATTGCAGGAGAAAGAAAGAAAGACATACGCTTGCGGGGGGAGGAGAAACATCTCCAGAAGGTTGAGGTTGGTCCACTCCAGAAGAAAGACGGAGCCGTTCTGACCACAGAACCCGCCTCTGGCTTGGTCCCAGCCACCTGACCACCTCTCCCAGGGAAGCGGCATGACAGTGAAGGCTACCCCCTTCCCGGCTGTCTCATTCATCCGCCCTGACCTGCTGTCCCATCGGGTCACATCCTACCCTTGTGCTCGGCCGATGGAAAACGACGGGACGCCAAGCCGGGTCTTGGAAGCTCGAAAAAGAGATTCTTGGGGTGAAAATGGCCCCGAAGGCTGGACTTTAAGTGCCCAGCCTGGCAGAGAGAGAGAGAGAGAGAGAGAGAGAGAGAAAGAGAGGTCAGAGACGAGGAGAGCATCGCCCTACAACAGGCTGAAGGAAGAAGAGGCACGGTTTGTGGACGTTCTCCTGCTGGGGAGGATGGTCTCCGTGGAGGCGAAGGGGAGCCAGGAGAGCGCTTGGAAGAGGTGCGATAAAGCCGGCTACATGGAAAGTCAGTTATCTATGGAAAAAAATAAAAAATACACTAGGGAGGTTTTTCCTCCTACTGCTTGTAGGGGTGACCTGTAGGCAAAGAAAACAGAAAAGAAAAAGAAAAAATCAAATCAGGAAAGACACCTTTTAGGATTTAGAATCAGAAAAGAGCTGGAAGGGACCTTGGAGGTCTTCTAGTCCAGCCCCCTGCTCAAGCAGGAGAACCTATTGCCATTTTATTTTATGTTGTAATTAAATTTTATGAAGCATTTTCCAACCATTTAAAAACAGATTGACATTTCCAACAATGTTACAACATCGTCAACATTCAAATTCATATATCGGTTACCGTGTTAACCAGTCTAACCAGCTATACCAGGCGTCCCAGACTAAATAAAACTCCATTTCATTTCTATCTTTTAACTCTTGAGGTCAGCCTGTCCACCTCCACGCAGTCCAGAATCTTTCTTAACACCGTCCCCTCAGGTGGTATATTTTCCTGTTTCCGGTACTGTACATACACAATCCTGGACGCAGTTAGTAAATGTAAAATAATATATACACCTGCCTGGTATGCACAGTATGGAATTTGACTTTTTTTCCCCCCGTTATTTCCTCTATCCACTTATGAATTTTACTCCCAATAATTTTTAGCTTCCGAGCATGGTCACCACATATGGAAGAAGGTGACCTGTTTGTTTTTACATTTCCAGCAGTATGGACTCCTGGTTGGGAACATCTTTGCCAATCTGGCAGAGGGGTAAATACTCCATTTTGTATATGTTTTCTTTATACACTGCTGATAGTGTTAGTTTATAATTATTCCCTACATTTTTTCCCGGTATTCTAATTCAAATATTATATCCCAGATTTTTCGCCCGGACTATCGTTGTTTCTTTTACAATTTCGTCTTCCATTTTGAAACCTATCGCATTTTAGATGACTGTCTTAGACTCTTCTTAAAAGCTGCCAGTGTTGGAGCAATCTCTTGTGGGAAGCTGTTCCGTTGGTTAATGGTTTGAACTGTTAGGAAGTTTCTCCTTAATTCCAAGTTGTTTCTTTCCTTGGTTAGTTTCCAACCCTGATTTCTTGTCCTGCCCTCCGGTGCTTTGGAGAATAATTTGACCCCCTCCTCTTCTTTGGGGCAGCCCCTCAAACACTTAAATACTGCTATTATGGCACCCCTAATTCTTCTTTTCTCGAGACTAGCCAAACCGAAATCCCGCAACCGTTCTTCGTACGTTTTTGTCTCCGGCTCTTTGACCATCTTAGTTGCTCTTCTCGGCCCTTTTTCCAAAGTCTCAACCTCTTTTTTAGGTGCAAGTTTTAAAATTGGAGCATCCTTTTCCTAACTGCAACTAGCCTGCCTTGCATTGAGGACTTTATATATATTCCGGGGGTCAGAAAGGGGCAGAGAAAATATCCGTAGACCCGTCACATCCTGGACATCAACGATTCCAACTTCTTCCCTCCAGACGGCGCTATAAATCACTGCAGGCCAAAACAACTAGACCAGGGGTGTCCAACCTTGGCAACTTTAAGACTTGTGGACTTCAACTCCCAGAATTCCTCAGCCAGCAAAGCTGGCTGAGGAATTCTGGGAGTTGAAGTCCACAAGTCTTAAAGTTGCCAAGGTTGGACACCCCTGAACTAGACAGAAGGACAATTTTTTTCTTTCCTGCCATCACTTTACATAATTCCCACAGCACTTTCTTAGGCCTACGGATGTTTACTCATGGAGTAGGGCTGTATCACTACTATCCTTCTCCTCTTTCCCATTACCTACTCCTGTCTTATGACCGTCACTTTGTTGATATATAAATGAAGGCAGCCATCCAGGCCTTTGCACATCCAGAATAACAAGAGTTGGAAGGGACCTTTGAAGGTCTTCTAACCCAACCCCCTGCTCAAGCAGAAGACCCGACCCCAATCCAGACAAATGTCTGTCCAATCTCTTCTTGAAAACCTCCAGTGTTGGGAGCAGCCACAACTTCTGGTGGCAAGCAGTTCCACCGGTTCATTGTCCTCCCTGTTAGAAAGTTTCTCCTTAATTCCAGGTTTTTTCTCTCCTTGATCGGTTTCCATCCACCTAAAACAGGGGTCTTCAAACTGGGCCGCTTTGAGACTGGTGGACTTCAACTCCCAGAATTCCTCCTCCTCCTCCTCCAGTCATGGTAGCTCCAGGAATTCTGGGAGTTGAAGTCCACCAGTCTTAACTTAAAGCGGCCGACTTTGAAGAGCCTTGATCTGAACGATTAAATCATGGCAACCGGGCCAAAGTTTATTACACTTTGAGGACTGAACCTTCATCTACACATTGCTTTGCACTTGGAGCAGGAACCCCTTGCAGGCTGCGTGGCGAAAATGGCTTCTTTCCACCCTCTCCGCCTTAGCAAATAGTCTCACTTTGACGGAAGGAGTTACTTGGACGCGTCTGTTTTCATAAACTTGGCTCCGGTCGCCGCAGTTCAAGCTTTCAGATCACTCGGTTGGTTGCACTCGATGGTCTTGTGATTGTACCTAACGATTTATCACTCTGTGGCTTGTATGGACCCTGTGAGACTTTGCACCAAAAGACAAATCCCTTGTGTGTCCAATCACGCTTGGCCAAGAAAGAATCCTATTTCTTATTTTATTCTATATTCTATTCCGGTCTAGTGGCCTAAAGGGGAAGCTCTCGCCTCACCATCAAGAGGCTGTGAGTTCAGTCCTAGGTAGGGCCACCTATTTCTCTCTCTCTCTCTGGGCACCGTGAGAATATACCTGCTGAATAGAACTCCGCCCTGGGGACGGGAAGGGCATCCGGCCAGGAAAACACTCCGCTCTGTTCAGTGGCCCAGACTCCACCCCCAACGCAAGGGATGATGGGAGATTCTGTATTCTACTCTATAAAACAAGAGGCCACGTCTCACCTTTATGAGCCGGCTCCGATTTGGCTATGTTATGCTGATTGGTAAGGCCAGGCGGGGGATCCAACTCCTTGGTCGACGAGGGAGCAGCTCTGGCGGGGAGAAGGCGGAGCGGGTTAGCACCACAACCATCGACAACAAGTTGTTGATTCGGGAAACTTGTCCTCAGCTTACAACAGGTCATTGAGTGGGCCGTGTGATGTTACACTGGCCCCGAATAAGGCGACCTATGACCTTTTTTTAACCCTTACGACCGTTGTAGCATCTCCCCGGTTACGTGAACATGCAGCCGCTTGGCAACTGATTCGCATTTATGACGGTTGCGGTGTCCTGGGGGTGGGGAGGTGTCATGAGATTCCCCCTTTTGCGACGTTCTGACAAGCAGAGTCAGCGGGGATTCAGCCAGATTCACTTAACGACTGTGTAACTGACTTAAGAACAGCAGCGACTCACCTACCAACTGCGCTGAGAAAGGTTGTAAAATCTGTCAAAACTTACTTAACTACTGTCTCACTTAGCAATGGAAATGTTGGGCTCCACTGGGGTTGTAATTTGAGGACTAGCCGTATTCCCAGCAGGAGGGGCTACCGGCATGAAAACAGGACCAGCCACCAAGCAGCAAAAGGCATAATTTCCTCCTGATGCACAGAGTCTTTTTCCTCCTCCTCCTCCTCCCTTGCAAACCCTCCTTCTAGCACTGATGAAGTTGCCTAGCTGGGTCGTGAAACGTCTGCAAGGGAACCACCCAGGTTCAGGGAGCATTGCTTACCGTGTGGGCTTCTCGCTCCTGCCTCGGTGAGGGTCATGTCCTTCCCTTGGCCGCCCGCACACCGACTCAGCGGGATCCTGCTGGACGTAGGAGAAGAAGTTAAGCGGGGCGGTTGCACGTCTCCGAAGGCACAACCGGAGGGCAGGACGAGGAACTCCGCACCTAATTTAAGGCCCGGAGGATTTCGGAGCAAAGGGGTGGTGGATGCGGGTGGAAGTGCAGGGGGAATGTCGGCCTTGGAAGCCATGTTGGACTTGGAAGCTTCCAGGCTACCATATTCAGGGCCTGGGAATCTGGCAGGGGGCATTTCTTAGAAAGGAGGAAGATCAGACACAACAACATTCTTTCTCAGAGTCAAGGACAAGTTGCCCTACACCTGGAGAGGAATATCTGGACGAATGGCTCTGTCAGCTCATCAAACATTCCGAGGCCTGTTTTAGTAGTTGCCATTAAAAAAAAAGGGCGGAGAGGAGAAAGGAAGAAAATTTGGAAGAGCCGTGCGGCAGTTTGGAAGCAAAAGTCCATGCCAACTCTTCTCTTTAAAGGATTGTAACTAAGCTACCGGAGCTTTTGCCTGCAAATATATTTAATTGGAGAATCTGGTTTATGACACACCCAGGGGGGGAAAGAGGGAAAAAGCCACAAGTTACTGTAAATGACATATACCAGAGGTGACTTCACACAGGTCATGCCAGTATGTCGCTTCTAATAAATCCTTTTTGAAGTTTTTTGAAGTTTGGCTCGAGAATCACGATTTAATTCGGGCGATTGCTGGAATCCTGACAGGCTCCAGTTGGGAGAGATTTGATTTGGCCATCTGATGGGACTAGTGGGCGCAGGGGAGGGATTTTTGATTTTTTAATGATGCAAGGAAAACACAGAAGACTCAGATTTGGGTTTTTCCAGATATGCCAACATGGCAACTCTAATAAAACGGACCTTCAAGGAAATGCTTATCTCGGAGTTTATTGGTTTGGAGCAGGGGGTGGTCTTCCAATTTGACCACTTGAAGGCTTGTGGACTTCAACTCCCAGAATTCCTCCTCTGGGCATGTTAGCTCAGGGATCCTGGGAGCTGAAGTCCACCAGGCTTTAAAACTTGCCAAGTTTGGAGACCCTCGGTTTGGATATATATATATATATTCAGCTTTGGGACCGAAGTAGAGATGGACTTGTTCTCTCCGGCCTTCTCCCATCTCTACCCCCTGACATCAGTTTTATGGAGAAAAAAAACAACAGCCCACCATATATTTAAGAATTGAGGATCCCATGATTGCAAGGGGTGGGGGGGAATTGTAGGGCCCAAGGCCAATCTTAAATTGGGACTAGAGATTGGGGGGGGGGGCGGTTTGGCGGGATTAACCTCCTGGATGAACGTTTGGGGCCTTACAAACCTTTATCCCTTTAACCGAAGGATGATTAAAAAACACACAAAAAAGATATATAACCAGGGAAGATCTTAACCTCGGCCTGCCTCAACCTGCCCCCACCCCAAATAAGCTGAAATCTTGGCTTGCTCTCCAAACATGATGCGAAATACGAGAAGGGATGGTCTGAAAGCATAATTTCATCGTGGTTTACGAATTCGTCGTTCATAAAAGCCAAGGCCGCTCCCACCCAGCACTGGCGATGTAACCTAGGCGGGTGATGAAATGTCTGCAAGAAAGCGATCCAGTTCAGACAGCACCCAAAACCCCCAGAGTTTGTCTTCCTCCTTCACCATCACCACCACCCCCGTTCCGCACTGATCTTGTTACCTAGCTGGGTCATGAAACGTTTGCAAGCAACCCGCCAAGCTCCGAGACCCCCCACAATCTTCCCTTTCCCTCTTCTTCCTCCTTTCCCCACCTCCCTGCAAACACCCCACCCCTTCTAGCACTGGTGACGTTCCCTAGTTGGGTCATGAAATGTCTGGGTGCCCGGCCCCGAGAGCACCCAGGACCTCAAAGGTCAACCCTGAGCTACAAAGATTTCCTTCTATTGAAAAAATGTCAATTCTTGTAGGGGGGATAAAAGTAGTCCTCCCCTTCCCCCTTTTCCCCTCCCCTCCCTTTGCAGAAGAAGCTGGTCCATCCCCAAAAGGAATCACTGCTCACCTTCCAGTCGGGGTCCAGCCTCTTCTTCTCCCGTTCCTTCGCCTTTTTGTACGCTTTCTTCTCCTCCGCCATCAGAAGGCGAGCGATTTCCTGCGAGAAACCGATGGTTACTGTCGTTTTTGGCTTCCCCTCTCTCTGCTCTCTCGGTTTCCAAGAGCTATGATGGGATGGCAGGGCTGGAAGGGGACCTTGGAGGTCTCCTAGCCCACCCCGCTGCGCAAGATCCGTAGAATAATAGGACCGGACTCTGGAGGACCTCTAGTCTAGCCCTCTGCCCAAGATCATAGAAACAGAGGGGCTGGAAAGGGACCTTTGAGTTCGAGCAGCTGCTGAATAGAATAGGAGCTGGGAGGGACCTTAGAGGTCTTCCAGTCCAACCCCCTGCTCAGGCAGGAAGCCCTACATAGCATTTCAGAATTAGAATCAGAATAGAGCTGAAAAGGACTTCAGAGGTCTTCTAGTCTGACCCCCCTGCTCAACCAGGAGACCCCGTTTCATTCCAGACAAGTGGCTTTCCTGTTTCTTCTTAAAAACCTCCAGTGATAGAACAGCCACAAGTTCTGGTGGCAGGCTGTTCCACTGGTTAATTGTCCTCCCTGGCAGGAGGTTTCTCCTCATCGCTTCTCTCCTTGCTTAGTTTCCATCCATTGCTCCTTGTCCTGGGGCTCTGGAGGAGAGCTTGACCCTCCCTTCCCTGTGCCACCCGCTCCGATATTGGAGCACTGCTATCACGCCGCCCCCCACTATCAAGTTCCACGACGGGTCAACTGTTCTTTCTTGCAGGACGTTTCTCCTTATTTCCATGTTGGGTTTCTCCTTGATTGGTTCCCCTCCCATTGTGGGATTTACTTAACTATTGTAGCAAGTAAAGATTCCAGGTGCCACCAGAATGGAGGATAATAATAATAATAATAATAATAATAATAATAATAATAATAATAATAATCACCATCACAATAATCACAATAATCACAATAATCACAATAATCACAATAACAATTATTATTATTATTATTATTATTATTATTATTATTATTATTATTTGGGGGGGCACCTGCCTTGGCTTTTTAATGCTTAAACCGAATCTCAGGGGCCTTTTGACGGACACGTTTATTCTCCCACCTGGAGTAATTCGCAAGCATTTTGGGTTTTTCTTCCCTAAATGGTTGGGTGTCTCCACCAAGACCGCAGATGAGAGAAACCACATCTGCGCTGTACCCTAAAAAACCGAGTCACCCGGATTCTTTGGCAGATGTGACCTCTACTCTTAATCATAGAGTCCGTCCTATTGAGGGTTTTCCAACTGGGTCAGCTTTTAAGGGGGGTGCACTGCGACTCCCAGAATTCCCTAGTCGCCACAATCCCCCCCAACTGCTACTGTTGAGCCAAGCGCAATCCATTCTGTACCTGGTTTTTCCTGCCTGTGGTCCTCGAGTTACAACAGTTTGTTTAGTGATCGCTCAAAGTGACGACGATACTGGGAAAAAAAAAACCCTGACGTGCGGCCATTTTTTCACACCGATGACCTCTGCAAGTGTTCTGACCCAAGCCTCGTTCAGATCAAACAGACACAAAGTATGCATAAAAGCAAACCTTTTTAATGCGTCTCTGTGAATTCTGCTCATTCACAGCAAAGAGTCATTAAAACTAATTGTCCCAGATAAGAGCAGGTTGTGAAAGGCTGCCAAGAACACAAGATTAAATTACCAGGAAATATCCAAAACCAAAACTCTCCCAAAACAAACCAGAATAGACAGGATTTCCACAAGACTTGAAGGGCTGGAAACTTCTTTGCTTCCTGCAAAGAATCCCACCTCTGAGGGCTGGCTTTTGTCCCTTAAGGGAGGGGCCACCACCTTGCAGCCTTACTCCCGAGTCGCCCGTGCTGCTGCAGCTGCTGTTTCCTTCAAGCAGCCCTGCTGGGCACAGGCTCCTCGGGGGACTCTTTGTTAGGAATAACAAGGTTACCGAACGTAGTTTGGGTAAAATAATATATATAAACGATGATAGTAAGTTTAAGTGTGTGTCACTTTAAACTGCAAAGCATGTAATTTTGGGTGCGGTTGTGAAACTGCCATAAGAGGGAGCAAGAGAACCTGCTGGATTGCTGTCGATTGCTGGTTTGATGGATTGATGGTTTGCTAACTGCGTGTTCCCTGCTGCTGAGTTGCTGAACGTCGAAGGAAGAAAGGAGGTTTGACTTCTTCATATCTCTACTGCGAGGAGATATATTACCGGACTGATATTTGTAAGTTTACTGACCTCTTTTTCGACACTGGACTTTGCAACTGAATAATCCCCGGACGGACTGAACTAGTGAATGATATATGGACTGTTTGACTATGCTATAACTCTTACTGGAATAAACTATTTAACTAGCACAGTGTATCTGTTTTACTGAGTGTAAGCTACAAAAACGTCTATCTCACATATTTTGCCTGCCTGCCTGACTGCCGTGCAGATTCTGCTAGGGTGGATCCCTAACACTCTTCCTCCCTGCTGCCAGCCTCCACAACCACCGAAGGCCGCACCCCGCTCTCTGAGGGTCCCGGCCCCATCCCGGCATCCCACACAGGGGCCCTCATCCGAGTCCTCGCTCTCCGAGACCTCAGCCATCCCCACCTGCTGCCGGAGAACCACACCAGCAAGCATCCCCACGATCGTATGATCAAACTTCAGGCATTTGGCAACTGACTCATATTTATGACGGTGGGCAGTGTCTCCCAGGGTCACGTTGATCCCCTTTTATGACCGTCTGACAAAGCCGCATCCATGGGGAAACTGGATCCACTCAACAACTTAAACCTGAGCCGGCCGTGTGCTGCTGCAGCCAATGCAGAGCCAAGGCAATCCTAGGCTTCTGGCCCAACACAGGGAGAGCACGGACATCAGGCGAAGCGTTGATGCCGCTTTAGAAGGCCTTGGTAATAAGGCCACCCCTGGAATATTTGCATCCAGTTTGGGGTTGCCACGATGTTAAAAAAAAGAGGTGGAGACCCTGGAAAGAGCGCAGAGAAGAGCAACCGAGATGATTAGGGGGCTGGAGAGTAAAACATACGATGAACGGTTGCAGGAACTGGGTTTGGCTAGCTAGTCTGGTGAAAAGAAGGACGAGGGGTGGCGGGACAGGATAGCAGCCTTCCCGTATTTGAGGGGCTGCCCCAAAGAAGACGAGGGAACCGAGCTCTTCTCCAAAGCACCAAAGAAGGCAGGACGAGGAGCAAAGGGTGGAAACTCATCCAGGAGAGAAGCAACCTGGAACTAAGGAGGAATTTCCTGACTGGGAGGACAATCCACCCGTGGAACAGACGTTGCCTCCAACACTGGAGGCTTCTAAGAAGAGACCGGGCAACTGTTTTGTCTGAAATTGCATAGGGTTTCCTGCTTAAGCAGGAGGCTGGACTAGAAGACCTTGAAAGTCCCTTCCAACTCTGTTATTCTGCTATCCCCTTCAATCTAGACCCCTAGCCCTTATGTTTCGAGGATCTTGGACAAGATGCCAAGATGTCCCTTCCAACTCTATTTTGTAGTAAGGTATGAAGGGACCTCCACGTTCTCGGTGATCCTGTCGTTTACCTGTCCCGGCAGGCAACCTACCTCATCCTGAGCCACTTGCGCCGCCCTCCGGTCCACCTGGCTGGCCTAAACAAGCAAAGACAAAAAAAAAAAGGGAACATTTAAAACCGAGAAGATCGGGAAACTGTTTCCTGCAGACCTCCAAAATGTGCCTCAACTCTTCCCCACAAGCCTTGAAAAATAAAACAACCCACCTCCCCAGATGAGGTGCTTCAAACACCACTTCCTCCGCTTTTGGCTCCCCCCAACCCAAAATCCCCCCACCCCCTTGGTGTCCAACCTCCAAAAAATTCTGCTTTGGGACTACACCACCCCTTCCCCACCCTTCCTTCCAGTCTAGGCACCGGGGTTCAGGCCTTCACGCTTGACTTAGGATAGAGAAGAAGCTGTAGTAAATTTCCTAGGAGTTGTACGCAGGGGTTAGCAGGCGGTTTCGAGACTTCGTCCTCGTTTTCCTGGCGTTTGTTTCCTCTGTTGCTTTACCTGTTCAGTATTTTGTTCTCCATAGGGTAGGTAGCTGGCAGGTTAATAATTGGCAAGTAGAATTAGAAGTTTAAAAATTTGCTTTGGGGCCCGTTTTGCAAGGAGCGTGAAACTAAAACGGGTGTAATAAATTCACTGGTATTCAACTCTGGGGGGATGACAACGTGTGTTTATACGTTTGTGTTTTTTAATGCACTTTTTTGTGTAATCTATTGTCTGCTTTATTATTATTTTCTTTCTTTCCTTATCTTTTATGCATCTGTATTTTTTTTTGAAGTTTTGCATTTTAACTTCTAGAGTAGAGTAGAGTAGAGTAGATTAGAGTAGAGTAGAATAGAGTAGATATTGGAATGAAGAATAGAATAGAATAGAATAGAATAGAATAGAATAGAATAGAATAGAATAGAATAGAATAGAATACAAACAGGAACAGAATTAAGAAGAGGGGAATCGAATAGAATAAGAGAAGAGAGAAGAGAAGAGAAGAGAGAAGAGAATTAGAGAAGAATAGAATAGAGAATATACTAGAGAATATAATATTACAATAGAATAGAACAGAATAGAATAAACAGAGAATAGAATAGAACAGAATAGAAATACAGAGAATAGAACAGAACAGAACAGAACAGAATAGAATAGAATAGAATAGAAATAGAATTCTTTATTGGCCAACTGTGATTGGACACACAAGGAATTTGTCTTGGTGCAAATGCTCTAAGTGTACGTAAAAGAAAAGATTCATTTGTCAAGAATCATCAGGTCCGACACTTAATGATAGTCAGAGGGTACAATAAGCAATCAAAGCATACTAGGAAACAGTAGAAAAAATATGTATTATAATTTCATGTCGGGGAGAGAGAGAGAGGGAGGGAGGGAATCTCCCTTTGATCTCCAATATCTGAAAAATTAGGTTTGAGGCCAAAGAGACCCTTTCCCCTTTCAATCAGGCCCTGCATCGCTCCGACCCCCTCAACTCCCAGAGAAGACCCCCACCCACCCATCCCTGGGATGCTAAGACAAATTCCAATCACACTTGGCCACTGTGTCCAATCATACTCGGACAATAAAGAATCCTTCCTTCCTTCTTTCCTTCCTTCCTTCCTTCCTTCCTTCCTTCCTTCCTTCCTTCCTTCCTTTCTTTCTTTCTTTCTTTCTTTCTTTCCTTCCTTCCTTCCTTCCTTCCTTCCTTCCTTCCTTCCCTTCCCTGTCTGTCATCTCTCTCTCTCTTTTGTCTGTCTGTCTGTCTGTCTCTCTATATCTACCTACCTACCTACCTACCTACCTACCTAGGTACCTACTTACCTATTCTGATCTCTGCCATGAACCATGGATAAGATAGAAGAAGGGCACCCAAAGCGGCTGAAAATGGGAGAATTGGGGGGGGCTGTCTCGAGACCCCCTGCCCCCCCCTCTGGTAATGGCAGAGTTTGGCCCTGCTCACCAGCAGCTCCTCCTCCTGCAACTTCCAGGCAATCTCGGCATCGTAGGCTTCGGGGTCCTGGGAAGCCCCCAATCGTGGTCTGGCGCGAGAGTCTTCTTTCGATCCCGCCCGGGGTTTTGTCCCTGAAAAAAAAACAGGAAGGGCGTTTCCAGCCAGGTGTCAACTCAGCGATCCTTTCTATGCCTGTTTTGGGGTTGCCATGAACAGAAGGGGAAGAAAAGAAATTTTTGAGGGGGGTGGGGGGGTGGGCAGTGCGGCAGTTTGGAACCCGCAAAGGGCATCCCATCCACATCTTGCAAAGATTATAACTAAGCGACCAGGATTTCTGCCCCTGCAAATCTCTAATTGGAGAACGTGATTGATGACTCTCGGCCATGAACCTGTTTCGTTGGAGAATATAAGTCATCGTTACACCAAGAGGGCTGGGGGGGAAATGGACCAGAGTCAAGGGCAGAGGTGGGGTACAGCAGGTTCTGACCCGTTCTGGGGAACCACCGATAGCGTAAATTCTGAGTTGTTCGGACAACCGGCCAATCCCACCTCTGACTGGGCCCGCCAACCCCGATCTCTTCTCCGCCTCCCGTTGAGTCCAAGCTGATCGGCTGGGTCTCCTTGGGTTGCCCTGCCTAGGAGAACAGAGCTGGAAAGCAGGTTAGTGGGGTGGGGAGGGAAGGGGGATTTTGCAGTAACCTTCCCCTGCCACGCCCACCAAACCACGCCCACAGAACCGGTACTAAAAAAATTTGAATCCCACCACTGATATACATGATAGATGGTAGGTAGGTATTTAGGTAGATAGGTGGACAGACAATATAGATGATAGACGATATTCATTAACAATAGATAGAAATGATAGATAGGTAGATATAGATCAGAGGTGGGATTCGGCCGGTTCTGACCCGTTCTGGGGAACCACCCATAGCATAAATGTTGGGAGAACCGGCCAATCCCACCTCTGACTGGGCCCGCCAACCCCGATCTCTTCTCTGCCTCCGGTTGAGTCCCAGCTGATCGGCTGGGTCTCCTTGGGTTGCCCTGCCCAGGAGAACGGAGCTGGAAAGCAGGTTAGTGGGGTGGGGAGGGAAGGGGGATTTTGCAGTATACCCTTCCCCATGCCACGCCCACCAAGCCACTCCCACCAAGCCACGCCCACAGAACCGGTAGTAAAAAAAATTGAATCCTACCACTGATATACATGATACATAGAAGGTAGGTAGGTAGGTAGGTATTTAGGTAGGTAGATGGACAGACAATATAGATGATAGACGATATTCATTAACAATAGATAGAAATGACAGATAGGTAGATATAGATCAGAGGTGGGATTCAGCCGGTTCTGACCCGTTCTGGGGAACCAGTAGCAAAAGATTTTGAGCAATTGGGAGAACCAGCCACCCCCATCTCTTCTCTGCCTCCCGTTGAGTCCCAGCTGATCGGCTGGGTCTCCTTGGGTTGCCCCGCCCAGGAGAACGGAGCTGGAAAGCAGGTTAGTGGGGTGGGGAAGGAAGGGGGATTTGGCAGTAGATCCTTCCCCGTGCCACGCCCACCAAGCCACGCCCACACCCAACCAGTAGTAAAAAAATTTTTGGAATCCCGCCACTGTTCAAGGGTGACAGTGAATGACGTGTCTCAAGAGTCGGCTTCATCCAGGGTCATGGCGACCTGTTCGCTCCTAATAAATCCTTCAAGGTTTTTGAAGCTTGGCTTGATATTAATGCTTTGTTTTGGGGGGCGTCTATCCAACAAAGGAGAGGCCAACAGATGGTGCTCATCCGATCCCAGACTCAGGGGGGGGTGGGCTGCTGGTCCCCTCCTCGGGTGGGGGAAAAAGCGTGCAGACTTTCCTCCTTTCCAAATCTGGGAAAAGAGGCGCCAGGCATGGGTCCCAGACGGGGGTGGGGGCTGGGGGGCAGCCCCCTCCCTCCCCTCTTTCTTCCGAGGAAACCTTTGGAGACAAACTCTTCGGGTGCAACGGGGGTCCCATCTGGCCCACTCATGCGAACCCCCCGTTTGCAACGGCTGTTGGATTTGCAGTGCCCCCCCCTCCACCCCCAGACCTATAAATAGACCCTGTCCCCCCCGCCCGCCCCCCTCTTCTTCTTCTTCCTGTAGGCCTGGCTTCTCCCCGGGCCCACAGCCAAAGGAGGCGGATGTCGCAGGAAGGGCTGTCTCGCTCTGTGTCGCCTCCGCGTCTTTCCCCAGAGACGCTGCTAAGGGGAGGCAGCTGGGCTGTTCACGCCTCCTGTTCAGCAGATGGGCTCCGTCGCTGTTTGGCAGGGGGGTTTTTTGGGTGGGTGGCGTGGCCTGATTCCTCCCTCCCGCCCCCCAAGGTCTATCCAGGGGTCTTCTCTGGGCTGCTGGTCAGTCAGGGTAGCGGTTGGTGCACAAGAGAAGGGCAGGTGGTTTCCCCTGGCTGAGTTTAGGATCGGATGAGCACCATCTGTTGGCTTCTCCTTCCTTGGGTAGATGCCCCCCGCCCCCACAAAAAAAGCATGAATATCATGGCTCATTGATCCAGGGGTCTCCAACCTCGGCCCTTTTAAGCCCGGAGGACTTCAAACTCCCTAAAAGATCCGCTTTGCTCCCTGGAGAGAAAAGAAATCGGGGCTCCCTGAGCTGGGCTGTTTCCCGTTATTAAACTCAGATCATTAAATTACGGAGCTCGGTCCGAAAACCGAGATGGTGGCCACTTTGAAGACTTGTGGACTTCAACTCCCAGAATTCCCCAGCCGGCAGCTGCTTGGACTCAACGGGTCCCTTTCAGCCATAGGTTTCTATGATCGAGGGCAGAGGGGTGGACTGGAAGACCTCCAAGTTCCCCTGCCAGCTCTATGAGCCCCCAACCCAAAGGACAAAGGGGAAGGAGAAAAAGAAAACCCCACCCCCCCCAAAAAGGGGGGGGGGGGAAAAAGGGCGGAGGAAAAGAGGAACCCAAGAGAACAACCCCCCAACCAAAAGACGGGGCGGGGGAGGGGGGGAGGAAGCCCAAGAAAGGAAGAAGGGGGGGGGGCCGGGGGGGGGGGCGGGGGAGCCCCAGGAAAGGGAGGGGGGGGGGGGGGGGGGGGGGGGGGGGGGGGGGGGGGGGAGGGTACAATGTTGCACTCTACGCAACCTTCCTCCCCGGCCATTTTAGTGGGTTCCTCCCTTCTTGGGACGGTTTAGGATTCCTCCACTGGCAGCTGGAATGCTTTTGGCCCAAAGGGGGAAAAGGCGAAAGGCAGGAGGACCCCCCCCCCAAATCCAGCCCAAAGACAGCCCCCACCACAACATTACCTGGATTCCGGGGGCGCCTGGCTTCCCCCCCCCTGCTGTGGGAGGTGGGGGAGGCCCGTGGCCCCCGGGGCTCCCTTTCTCCATCCTCCCTCCTGAGCCGATTCCGGAGGGCAGCGTCCGAGTGGTGGGGATGGGCCGGGGGCCTCGGAGAACCGCGCTCCTCCGTCCGCCCACCACGGTCCGGATTGGGGGACGGGCTTCGGCCGTACCGTCGGTCCGCTTGCCTTTCTCGCCCGTCGGGCGTCGGGCCCCGTTCCCCTTTCCCACGGCCGCCGGGCCCGCTTCTCCACTCCTCTTCCCGGTCCGTAGGAGAAGGAAGAGGGGGCGTCCTTGGGGGTCTCTCGTGGCTCCGAGGCCTCTTCGTATCCCTGGTCCCCCGACCGGCCCGCGGCGGTTCTGCATCCACAGCCAGCAGAAAGGGGCCCCGGGTTTTGTCCTGGCTCCAGTTGGGGCGACTGCGGGCTCTGTCGTGGGGTTCCTCTTCCTCCTCCTCCTCCACATCTGGGGGGCCCCTGGGATGGGGAGGCCTCTCGTGCCCGTCCTTCTTCCTCTCCCGCCGCTTCTCTCGCTCCTTCCTCCTCCTCCTCGTTTCGGAGCCACTTTCCCAAGTCTCCAGGTCGAGACCCTCGGGAATCAGCGGGGGGCCCCTCCAAGGGTCCCTGGTTTGGGGGGGCTGCCCCCCATCTTTGGGCCCCGGTTCCCAGGGGGTCCCGGACAAGCGGTCTGGGCAACAAGGAAGCGGCAAGACAGACAACGGAGGTGAGTTAGTGACCCGGGTTAAGGGCAGGTATCAGGTTACACAGCAAAGGGGGCAGAGGAACGGTGGGGGGGGGGTTGGAGAGAAAGCTTGGAGGGGCAGGGAAGGCGTGAAAAGCAGCAGCAAACTTCATGCAGGGCCCCCCCCCAGACCCTCCCCCCCTTGAGAGCCAGCTCTCGGGTCACTTCAGCACCATCCTGATCTCTGAAGCAGTTCCTGTCAGTGGAGAATCGAACCCAGGACCCTCTCCGTCTCCAGTAAGTGGGGAGGGGGTCCCTTCCTTGCCTGGAATGGGACAGCTGACCGGGGGGGCAACTCGCGGCAGGACAATGTGACAATTCCATTGTTTAAAATAATTTAAACGATATTTTAATGTTTTGTCATTCAGATTTCATCCTTCCTAGAGGAGGGTAAGACAGGATAGCGGAGAGGAGAGGAGATGGGAAAGGGATAGGGTAGGATAAGATAGAAGATAAGGAAAGGAGAGGATGGGAGGAAGGATGAAAGTAAAAAAGGAAGGAAGGGAGGACGGGAGGAAGGATGAAAGGAAGGAAGGGAAGATGAGAGGAAGGATGAAAGGAAGGATGAAAGGAAGATGGGAGGAAGGATGAAAGTAAAAAAGGAAGGAAGGGAAGACGGGAGGAAGGATGAAAGGAAGGAAGGAAGGAAGGGAAGATGGAAGGAAGGATGAAAGGAAGGAAGGAAGGAAGGGAAGATGGGAGGAAGGATGAAAGTAAAAAAGGAAGGAAGGGAAGATGGGAGGAAGGATGAAAGTAAAAGACAGAAGGATGAAAGTAAAAAGATGGAAGGAAGGATGAAAGTAAAAAGAAGATGGAAGGAAGGATGAAAGTAAAAAAGGAAAGAAGGAAGATGGGAGGAAGGATGAAAGTAAACAGGAGGAGGAAGAATGAAGAAATCAAGGTTGGGTGGATGGAAGGAGAGGAAGAGGATAATCCTTAAATTGTCGGGTTATTTTTTCCTGTGGACACAGTGGCCCATATTGAAGAAATGAAATGCGGGTTCTGTCCCATCCTTTCTTTGACACGAGTGTAGCTGGGGTCCTGTGGCGGGAGGTCCCTTAGGCCCTTCCTTGCCAGCTTCTTCAGCAGGTGGACTGGGCTCCCCCCCGCGACCTGCTACCCCCCCCGCAAGCCCCTCCATCACCTGTCCGGCTCCTCAACCTCTGCGGAGTTACAGGGAGTCCTTGACTCACAGCCACAATTCGAGCCCCCAAACCTCCGTGGCTCAGCCAGGCGGCTGTCCAAGTGAGTTGTGCCCCGTTTTACGACCTTTCTTGCCACTGTTGGTAAGTGAATTGCCGCCGTCGTTAAAATGAGTCGCACGGTTGTTGAGTGAAGCCGGATCCCCCGTTGACTGGGCTCCTGGGGAAATGACGTGACCCCGAGACAGCCGTCCTAAGTGCAAGCCAGGGGCCAAGCGTCCGAATGTTCAGCACGCAACCAACGGGAGGTGGCGACGGGCGTTAAGTGTGAAGAGCGGCCACCCGTCCCTGTAACTTGGAGCAGCCGCTAAGCAAACGGGCCGTGAGTCAAGGCCTCCCTGTACTTACTCCCGAGTAGCTTCCTACAGGTTGTTCTTTGCCCAGAGACCGAATCTTGCCAAGTGAAAGTAACTCCTGGCTCCATGAAAGATAAAACTTCATGAAAGATAAAATTTCCTGACAGTGAGAAACGATTAACCAGAGGAACGGAAGTTCTTAAATGCTCCAACACGGGAAGTTTTGGACAACCCTTTTGGTCCGACGTGGTGTAGGGTTCCCTGCCTAAGCAGGGGGTTGGACTAGGAGACCTCCAAGGGTCCCTTCCAACGCGGGGATTCTCTGCCCTCAGTTTGAGAACTTCTAGGGAGGCGCCGCCTTGCCTCTCGTCCTCCCCACCCAGCTCTCTCTAAACTTTGCGGTCTCTTGCTCCTCCAAAACACAGCCCCTCCCTCTTGGGAATCCAGACTGCGATCCACCGCACCCCCTGAACTCAGGATGACCCTTCGCCTCGCGAGGAAAGCAAGAAGCACCCCGGGGCGGAGAAGGACGGGTCTACCTGCCGATTATCACCACCACCTTCAAGGACTGAAACCGCTTTCAAATTATCCCACGCGTGAGAGTCCCCGAGGGGGGGGGCATTGTTGGGGGGATCCCAGCACAGGCCAAAAAGTTTGCTTTCTTGCTCCAGAGGTCAAAAAGCCATCTTGGTCCCCCCCCTCCCAGGTCATACCTGTCCCAAAGGTGCTTTTCTTTTTTTCCCTTCCAAACGGCAACTGGACTTCCTTGGGGTTTTGTTTTGTTTTTTTCCTTTGAAAACTTTTTTGCTTCTCGTCCAAGAAGTTAGAACTGAGGAAGCTTCTCGGAGGAGAAGGGAAATGTTTTAAGGGGGAAAAAAACACATAAAACCATCAAAGAAAGTCCAGTTGCCTTTTTTAGAAAGAAGCACTTTGGGGACAACCTTGGATGGCGAAGAATCTCCATTGACAAGCTGCGTCGTTGTGTATCGGGGTTCCCCAAACTTGGCCCCTTTAAGACTTGTGGACTTCCAATCCCGGCTCTGCTGGCTGGAGGATTCTGGGAGTTGAAGTCCACAAGTCTTAAAGGGGCCAAGTTTGGAGACCTCTGTTGTATAGGGATTGAGGGGTTTGGGGGACCCCCCCTCTGCCCCCAATCGGCGTGTGGGCAAGCACCAAGGGAAATTTGGCACCAAGTGTTACCTTCGTAAATTCCCACCTTGGCAAGAGCACCCAGAAGCAGCGACAGAATGCAAAGCCAGAACCAGCAAAGGAGAATATTTGCAGCTCGGGGGTCGAGATGAGGAGGGATACTTGTGGTCTCTGGGCTTGGTGGTTTGGGTGCGGACATTTCATTGCTGAACTAGGTAACGTTTTCAGCGCTAGAAGGGAGTGGGGTTTGGGAAGTGGAGAAAAGGGGGGGTTTGCGGGGAGGGGGGAGAAGCAGAAGGAGAAGCAGAGGAGGAGGAGAAAGGGAATGAGGAAGAGGAGATAGAAAGGAGGAGAAGGAGAAGCAGAAGAGGGGAAGCAGGAGGAGGAGGAGAAAGGGAGGAGGAGGAGGAGGAGATGGGGAGGAGGAGGAGAGGAAGCAGAAGAGGAGGAGAAAGGGATGAGGAAGAGGAGATAGAAAGGAGGAGGAGAAGTAGAGGAGGAGAAAGAGGAGATGGGGAGGAGGGGGAAGCAGAAGAGAAGGAGGAAGAGAAACAGAAGAGGAGTAAGATGAGGAGAAACAGAGGAGGAGGAGGAGGAAGGGATGAGGAAGGGAGATGGGGAGGAGGAGAAGGAGAAGGAGAAGCAGAGGAGGGGAAGCAGGAGGAGGAGGAGGAGAAAGGGAGGAGGAAGAGGAGATGGGGAGGAGGAGAGGAAGCAGAAGAGGAGGAGAAAGGGATGAAGAGATAGAAAAGGAGAAGGAAAAGTAGAGGAGGAGAAAGAGGAGAGGGGGGAGGGGGGAAGCAGAAGAAAAGGAGGAAGAGAAACAGAAGAGGAGTAAGATGAGAAGCAGAAGAGGAAGAGGAGATAGGGAGGAGGAGGAGGAGGAGGAGGAAGAGGATGAGGAAGAGGATGATGAGGAAGAGGATGAGGAGGGGGAAAAGGAGGACCGTGTGTTCTTCAGACAACCTGAGTTGTTTCCTTGCAGATGTTTCATGACCCAACTAGGTAACATCATCAGCGCACATTTTTGAGAGAAATGTAGGAAGAATAATACCTTAGCAGTTGATGTCAGCTTTGTAAAAAAAAAAAGAGCAACTCCAAAGCTGTGAGAGTGCTAGTCATCCATTATTGCTTTTCCCAATATATTCATTGATCTGTTTGAAGGTAGAAAGTATTTCCTGGGAAGCTCTTAAGATGCGTTGAGCTATTTTCCTACAAATCTACTTTGTGTTCCATAAATACTTCCCGCGTCCCCATTTTTAGCACTGGTGATGTGACCTAGCTGGGTCACGCAAGAAGCCACCCGAGCTCAGAGAGCCCCCAGGGCCCCCAATTGTCCCACCCAGCGCTACAAATCTCCTCCTTTTTTGGGGTGGAAGTACCTAATCTGACGCTCAGGGCAGACGGGGTCCAAGCGGAGGAAGGAGAGGAAACAGGCCACACAGCTGCAGGGCAGGCGCACCGCCACCACTCCACCGAGAAAGGGGCTGGATTGCCACGCTGGCCAGGTGAACGTGTGATCGACTCTGCGCTACCTGCGCAAGCGGGCCCAGGAGAGCCCGGCGGCAGGTGAGCTCTGGCCGTTAGCCCCGAAGCGATCCAGCTCTTTAAGGGAAACCGGCGACCTCCGTTTGGATGGGAAGGCCACGGCCTGCCGTCTTCCCGACACGCCCAAGACGAAGAAAAGCGCCGAATGTGTTGCACAGATGCACAGCGGAAGAAACCACGCCAAGCGAGTTCCCCACCCAGCTCATTCAATCCCAGCTGGGGAAGGTCCTTTGATCACGTTAAGGCCTTCCAAGAGGAAGAGGAGGAGGAGGAAGAGGAGGAGGAGGAGAACAGCCGGTGCATAAATCACAATCCCAGAGATCATTTCCATTCGGCAGCAGCGATGAGGAGGAGGAGGAGGAAGAGGAGGAGGATCAAACCGAGGGTGGCTTTCGTGGAAGGTCGGAAGGAAGCACGGAAGAACCTCGCACCCGGGTCTGTCCAGTTGGCTTTGGAGGAGGTCATTCACGCCGAGCAGAGTCCAGCGTCCCTCTCGCCCCCCCGCTCCCCCGGGGAGATCCTAAGGCAGGGACTGTCCAACGTCAGCCATTTTGAAGACTTGTGGACTTCAAGTCCCAGAATTCCCCAGCCGGCAGCTGCTTGAACTCAAAGGGTCCCTTTCAGCTGTAGGTTTCTATGATCGAGGGCAGAGGGGTGGACTGGAAGACCTCCAAGTTCCCCTGACAGCTCTATGAGTCTACAACATTGCACGGGGCGGGGGACTTTACTAGTGGACCCCCAAGGTTCCTTCCAACCGTTACGTTGCTATGATCTCGGGCAGAGGGGTAGACTAGAAGACCTCTAAAACGCCTTCCACCTCTGTTACTTTGTAATTCTGAATCCTCTTTGGGCTCCTGGGTTGCAGTTTAAACCAGGGGTCTCCAGCCTTGGCCCCTTTAAGACTTGTGGACTTCAACTCCCAGAATTCCTCAGCCAGCTGGCTGAGGGCCTCTGGAGTTCTGTCTAATCTAAAGCTGTTGGCTGAGGAATTCTGGGAGTTGAAGTCCACAAGTCTTAAAGGGGCCAAGGCTGGAGACCCCTGGTTCAAAGAACCTCTGGACCCTTGGCAAGATCTGTGTGTGTGTGTGTGTGTGTGTGTGTGTGTGTGTGTGTTTGTGTCTTTGAGTCGCCTCAACCCCGGCCGTCCCTTCCCTTGACCCATTCACCAGAAGCCCTTGCCTCCTTCCTCGGGTCGAGAGGGAAGGGCAGGCCCCAGAGAGTCCCCCTCCCCGTCTTAATCGCCACACCCAAATGGCTCCCCTTGCAGAGGTCAAAGGGCAGAAAGCCAGGGAAGGGGGGAGGAAGCAGCCCCTCCGCTCACCTCTGGTCTCCAGGGAGGGACCTTCCTCGGAAGCGGCCAAGCGCGAGGGATCCGGCGGAGGCTTCTTCCTCCTCTTCTCCTCCTGGAGCTCCTTCTGCTGCAGAATCCACGCGATGTCCTGGAACGAAGCACCCCGTTTACCTGGAAATCCAGGTGTTTGGTCTTCCCGGGGATTGGGCTAGAAGACCTCTAAGGCCCCCTTCTGGCTCTGTTGTCCTGTCCTGTTGATAAGTACTCCAAGAGGGCCCACCCAACCTGGAGGTCTCCTCTCTAAAAGTTAGCCCTGGATTTTACGACCCCAGGGGAGCCCCAAATGTAGGTTGGTAAGTGAGTGAGCCTTGCTCCCTTTTACGACCTGTCTTGCCACCGTTGTTAAAACTGAACAGTCACTGCCGTGGTTGTCAGTCAGTCCCACGGCCGTTAAGTGAAGCCGGCTTCCCCGTTTTCTTTGCTCGTCCGAAGGACGCAAGGCGGGGAATGACGTGACCTCAGGACACTGCATCCTAAGTACGAGTCAGTTGCCCGGGGTCTGAATTCGAATCACGGGACCCTGGGGAGGCTGCGACGGCCGTAAAGTGTGGAAAAACGGCACAGGCTTAGAACGGAACTCAAAGGCCAATGAGGAAATCGGAATACTAACAACTAACACAGGACGTATTGTATAACTGGATAAATCCTAGATGCAGAGACTAGTACTGAATGAGGAAAGAAGATTAAAAAAAATAAAAATAAATGCAGAAAGACAGACATCCGTAAGAATAAACTATGTAAGAAACAGGATTAGGGGATTGCATGTGAATATAGTATGAAACACACAAAATGAGAATTGTAACAGCCTATTATGGTAGAAACAAGTCGTCAGAATATATTCATGAATTGGCAGAGACATGGTTAACATAGTAACCATGGCAACAGACCAGCCAATGGGAGTGGACAGCCTGGGTGGGTGTGGTTTGGCGGAGAATCGAAAGTGAAACTGACTTGCTTGCTTGCTGTTTTGAGCCCTCTGACCTGCTGCTGGTGGTGTTTTTGCTTAAGTTACTTGGAAAGAATCTACAAATGGTATTGTAAACTTTGCCCATCTTATTATGTTGATAAAGAAGTTAAAGATCCTGATGAATCGGTCACCTGTGTGTTTTCTGGGCTTGGATTTCCGCTGCACACTCTTAGCCTAAGTAAATAATAATTATAATGCTGACGCATGACACTATGGAGTCGAGAGAGGTTATACTGTATGATAGTTTGAACTAGGATGTCTAACAGGATGAGAGAGAGAGAGAAAAAAGGGACCTGATATAACTAGTACACAATGACGTATAGTATGTTAATATGTATATCGAGGAAAAATATACAATAAAAATATCTTTTTTTAAAAAAAAAGTGTGGGAAAACGGCCATAAGTTCCTTGTTTGAACGGTCACTAAATGAATGGTTGGAGGTCGAGAGCTAGCGGCGCACCTTTGCAGGCAAGTCAAAGCTCAGGTGGGAAAAGCTGGGAGGGTTGTTGGCTTCCTCCAGGTCAGGGGTCTCCAGCCTTGGCCACTTTAAGACTTGTGGACTTCAACTCCCAGAATTCCTCAGCCAGCACAGCTTCCTCTCTTGCCATCCCTTCCTCTGCAACCTCTCTCCTCTTTGCGGGGTAAGAGAGAAAGAAACAGACACGGCTGGCTGGCTGGGGAATTCTGGGAGTTGAAGTCCGCCAGGCTTCACCTGGCCAAGGTTGGAGACCCCTGCCCAGGTGAAGGTTACCTCATCATCCTCTTCCTGGCGTCGTTGCTCTTCGGCTTCGATGACCAGTTTGACCTGGATTTCCTGGGCGATCTCGCAGTCCTGCCGTTCTCTGAAAATTGCAGCAGAGGGTCCTTTCGTGAGTTGGGTGGGTGGGAGGCGGGGAGGAAGCACCGAGCGGGGGGACGGGAGACGAGGGAAACCGGGGGCGGGGGGGGGGGGCTTCCGCCTTGGCTCAGAAGAAGCTCGACCAAGGCCTTCAAGACGAAAGAGACCGTTTGGGTGCAAGAATTGTGGGCTGAGACAAGGGCTGTCCACTTTTAAGACTTGTGGACTTCAACGCCCAGAATTCCCCAGCCAGGCATGGAGGAGGAGGAGGAGGAGGAGGAGGAGGAGGAGGAGGAGGAGGAGGAGGAGGAGGAGGAGGAGGAGGAGGAAAAATAAGGGTTCTGATCAAGGCTTGTCAAGACAGTAACAATCACACGCTTAGTCCCCCAAAAAACCTCTTTTTATTTCAACGTCTGTGAATTATATGCATTCACGGTCCCTAATGAGTCCCCTGCAGTTTATGAAGAGTCTCACAGAAGTTCTGCCACAGGTCCTTTGGGATAAGGCTGATAATCACCCACCTTTATCTCCCTTGAAATGCTGCCCACGACTAAATCGTCTATTCGCTGTACAAGGTCAAACGGAGCACAAAGTCCACACGGAGCTTCAGAGTTTAAACCGACCAGAGCGAACAAAGTTGCTTCCTGCAAAGGCTCCTCTCCCTTTGCTCCTCCTTTATGTCTTACGGGAGGGGCCAATCACCTCCCAGCCTTACTCCCGAGTCGCCCCTTTTGTCTCAGCTGCTCTCGCCTTCTGGCAGCTCTGTGCATACGCGCACTGGGAACAGGCTCCCTTTGCTCCTCTTCCTCGCTGCTGCCAGACTCCAAAGGCTCCAGAGTCAGCATCCCACTCCCAGATGACCCCGGCCCCATCTCTGCATCGGATGCAGGACCCTCGTCCGAGTCCTCCCCAGGCTCCCAAACTGGTCCCCGTTCTTCCCCACTGTCCGACTCTCCTGCCAGCTCTGCAGGCGGACCACGACAAATAGGGGAGTAGAAGATAGAAAAAGGGGTGAGGAAGAGGAGAAGGAATTGTGGGAAAGGAGGAGAAAGAAATGGTGACAATGGTGGGAGGAGGAGGAGAAGGGTGAGGAAATGGACTGTGGGTGGGGTTCAAATTTTTTTACTACCAGTTCTATGGGCGTGGCTTGGTGGGCGTGGCAGGGGAAGAATCCTGCGAATTCTCCCTTCCTCCCCACCCTACGGACCTGCTTTCCAGCTCCGTTCTCCTGGGCAGGGCAACCCAAGGAGACCCAGCCGATCAGTGGGACTCGATGGGAGGCGGAGAAGAGGTGGGATTGGCCGGTTCTCCCAATGACTCAAAATTTCCGCTACCGGTTCTCCAGATCAGAACGGGCTGAATCCCACCTCTGACTGGGGTGACCTTGGTGCTCTGAGAACTTTGTGGTTTTCCCGCAGACCTTTCATAACCCAACTAGGGGACATCATCAAGGCTGGAAGAAAGGAAGGAGGGAAGGAAGGAAAGAAGGAAGGAAGGAAAGAAGGAAGGAAAGAGGGAAGGAGGAGGGAGGGAGGAAGAGGAGGAACAACGTGTGTCCTTGGTGCTCTGAGAACCTTGTGGTTTTCCCAGACCTTCATAACCCAACTAGGGGACTTCATCAAGACCGGAAGGAAGAAAGGAAGGAAGGAAGGAAGGAAGGGAAGGAAGGAAGGAAGGAAGGAAGGAAGGAAGGAGGGAGGGAGGGAGGGAGGAAGAGGAACAACAACCGTGGTGTCCTTGGTGCTCTGAGAACCTTGTGGTTTTCCCGCAGACCTTTCATAACCCAACTAGGGGACTTCATCAAGACCGGAAGGAAGAAAGGAAGGAAGGAAGGAAGGAAGGAAGGAAGGAAGGAAGGAAGGAAGGAAGGAAGGAGGGAAGGGAGGGAGGGAGGAAGAGGAGGAACAACCGTGGTGTCCTTGGTGCTCTGAGAACCTTGTGGTTTTCCTGCAGACCTTTCATAACCCAACTAGGGGTCTTCATCAGGGCTAGAAGGGAGGAGGAGGAGGAGGGAGGGAAGCAGGAAAAGAAAGAAAGAAAAAGAGAAAGGGAAGAGACGGAGAAGACCCCCCCCGCAAACCCAGACCTCCCTAAACAGACCCAGAAGTCCACGTCCACCACCTGCTCAGCCACCTTGGTATGAGGAGGGAAGCTTTGACTGTCTAGACTGCATCCCTTCATTCGTTCAGGCCCGCCCTAAGAGTGATGTCAGCGGCTCTTATGAAACATCCCTCCGCTCCTTTTCACGCCCTCCAGCTATGAACCTGGGACGCACCTCAAGGACTAGAAGCAAACCTCCAACGGGGCTTCAGCCTGGCCTGTTCAGAAGCAGCAAGCCAGGTTTTCCTAAATAGGCCAGGTACTCACCAGAGTCCTGCTTGCATGTGTGTGTGTGTGTGTGTGTGTGTGTGTGTGTGTGCGCGCGTGTGTGTTACATACATGGCCTATGCAGCTGGTCATCTATCTGCAAGCCAGTCTCGCACACCTCCATCCATCCCAAACACTTGGAGACTTTCAAGAAGAGATTGGACTTCCATTTGTCAGAAATGGTGTAGGGTCTCCTGCTTGGGGGGGGGGGGTTGGACTAGATGACCTACAAGGTCCCTTCCAACTCTGATTATCAGTTCTGTTATTTATCACCCAGCCTGGCCTTCTACGACTGCTTGCCTGCCTTCTCTGCACTTCTTCCCAGTTCTTCCTTACATCCTTTTCCAACGCTCACAACTGCACCCTGGTGTTTACATTCTGCCCCCCGCCACCCCAAAAAAGTCATTATGACATTTCCAAAACATGGAATTTGCCCCCTCTCCCTTTTTTAAAAAAAATGGCCTCCAGACACGGCCTGGATCCTTTCGTGCCACACGATGATTTCATTGGATTTATTTTACGGTTCGGTTTAGATCCCGTCTTGAACTTGGTTCACGCTTGAAACGTGGCTCAAGTGACACGAGGTGACACGACGTTCCTTACAGTCACAATTCTAGCCGACCGGGGTGGGATTCAACCGATGTTACTAGCGGTTCGGCGCTTATGTGTTGCGCACGCATGCACTAGAGCGCGCGTGCGCGTGTGTGTAACAGACCTAAAGCTGTGCCGCCCGGACGGCTGGTAAGTGGTGTGCGCAGGTGCGCAGCGTTTGAAAATCCTCTTTTTTCCTGCTTTTTCAACCTCAGCTGTGCCGTGCAAAGCAGCTGAGGTTGAAAAAAAAACAGGGAATAAAGGACAGGTAAGAGCCCAGGTGGGCGGGTGGGCCAAACAGCAGCCAACACAGAACTGGTTCTGCATCTCCTACTCTATAGAACCGGGCAGAACCGGTTAGCATCCAAACCCCGCAGCTGGATCGCCGACCTCTTTTTCTAGCCCCGTGCACGGAATTAAAAGAGGAGGGTCCCCAGCATGCAGGGCCTTGCATTGGCTTCGACCAGGGGTCCCCAAAATTGGGACTAGCGCTAGCACTGATGGTGGTCATGAAACGTCTGCAAGAAAAGCCCCAAGCTCAGAGGGCAGGAAGGACCCCACGGTCGTCCTCCCCGCCCTCCTCCTCCTCCTCCTCCTCAACCCCTCTCTCCCTTCTAGCACTGATGATGTTGCCTAGTTGGCTCAGGAAACATCTGCGGGAAAACAACCCAGCTCAGGGTGCGGCAGGGACCCGGTCAGCGTTCCAGAAAACCGCCATTGCAACAGGTAACTCCAAACCAGACATCGTCTCCAAAGTTCTGTTTTATTCGGATAGCAAACTGGCCCATCTGGGAAATCTCGAATCTGAAAGTTGCGGGTTTCCTTGCAGTAAGTACAAAAAACAACAACTACAAATCTACCCCCTGCACCCCTCATCGCATCGCATGCTCCAATCACCCTCCGTCCCAACTTGAGACGTCCTCTCCACCAGGTGCAGCAACAACATGACCTTGACTTGGAAAAAGAATGCTATTAGGTCTAACTACATCCGCTCCAAGAAATTCCCCCCTCCCTTTTTCCCAGGCTTGGAAGCGCCTGGTGCTAATAGGGCTTCCAAAGCTGACAGAGAGTGGCGCGCGCGCACAGACACACACACACACCGCACAACGCCAGCTTGAAAGGGGTCAATGTTACTCAAATGGCCCCCTGGTATAAGTCAGCGGTCTCCAAACTCGGCCACTTTATAGCTGGCTGAGGAATTCTGGGAGTTGAAGCCCCTCGAGTCTTCCAAGTTTGACGGTGCCGGCTGGAGGGGATTTTTCGCGTCACAAGAAAAGGGGGGGTCACAGCCAACCGTTGCTCCGTGGCCCCTCCCCTCAAAACCCCTCCCCACCCCCACCCCCAACTCACAAGTTCTTGTGCTGCTCCTGTAGGCGAGCCCGGCCCTTCCGGTCCTCTTCCTCCTGCAGCTGTTTGGCCACTTGCAGGTCATGTTTGACCAGGCGGTTACGCTGGACGTTGGTGGCCAAGTGGTGCTCGACTGGAAGGAGACACAAAGTGGGCAATGAAAGGGCTAAACGGACAGCGATCAGGATGCCGTCCGTCCGTCCTCCTCCTCCTCCTCCTCCTGATAATGTTCCCTACTTGGGTCATGAAACGCCTGGAAGTAAAGCACCAGGGACCCCACAGTCCTCTTCCTCCTCCACCCTTCTACTACTGATAATGTCCCCTAGCTGGGTCATGAAATATCTGGAAGAAAATCAACAAGCTCAGGGGACCCCACACCCTCCTCCTCTCTACGAACCTCTCTCCCTTCTAGCATGGATGTTGATACCTAGTTGGGTAAGGAAACATCTGCAATAAAATCACCAAACTCAGGGGGGAGCAAGGACCCCATAGTCCTCCTCCTTCTTCCTCTTCCTCTTCCTCTTCCTCCTCCTCCTCCTCTTCACAAACCCCCCTCCCTTCTAGCATAGATGCTGTCTCCTAGTTGGGTCATGAAACGCCCAGAAGAAAAGCACCCAGCTCAGACAACTCCAAGGACCCCACAGTCCTCCTCCTCCTCCTCCTCCTCTCTATGAACCTCTCTCCCTTCTAGCATGGATGTTGATACCTAGCTGGGTAAGGAAACATCTGCAATAAAATCACCAAGCTCAGAGAGCATCAAGCCCTCTCTTTCAGTCCCTCCTCTTCCTCCTCCTCTCTCTCCCTCCTCTTCCTCCTCCTCCTCTCCCTGCTCCTCAAAACCAGAAGTAAATTCCAGATTTTCATTAAAAAAAAAAAAACCCATCACAAAATGTGATCCCATGACCATGGGATACTGCAAACAGCTGTAAATGCAGTCTTGTGAGTACATGGGAAATTGTGTGTGTGTGTGTGTTTGTGTGTCACCCTAGGAATTCAAGAACTGGGTTGTACATACCTCTGGGGAGGTCCGTTACAATTTTAAATAGTTGCTAAGTGAGCAGTTGTAACTTGAGCACTTCCTGTACCTAATTTTTCCTACACAATTTGCAATTTTGTGTGTGTGTGTGTGTGTGTGTGTGTATGGTATTTAGCTTTGTTCGGGTATTTTCCCACGTCTTTACAGTTGTGCTTTTAAAGTGATAGTGACGTCGCTATAACTTTAAAAGCACAACTATAAAGACGTGGGAAAATACCCGAACAAAGCTAAATACCATACATATAAATACCCACGAAAACATAACATATATATATGCATATATACATATACATATACATACACCACACACACACACACACACACACGTATGTTCTAATTAATTCGGTAAGCTGCTTCGGATGAACTGATACATACCGTACATCTCAATAAAGACGCAGAAATGCCAGGAGCCGCCCGATTGGATTAAAAATTGGAATAAAAACCCAACCAAGCAGAACCGGAAGCAAGAGAAGAATAGCAAAAAACGCGCCATGCGTGAAGGAGGAGAGAAACCAGCAGGGTTTCCTCAGGTGCAACTTACTTTCCTGTTCCTGCAGGCTGTGGGCCAACGTGTGATCCTCCCGCACAGCAAAATCTCGACACACTAGGGAGAAAAAGCAGGGGGGAAAAAAGAAAAAAGAACATTTGTTTCCTCCAGGAAGGCTGTGCAAAAAAAATCCCACACCAAGCTTCTTGCACGCTAACCAGACGCCCAAAACCTCCCCCCCAAAATTATCTCTCCAGATGCATCTCAAGGCTTCTTCACAAGCGCAACGTGGAGGCCAAAAGATACCACAACAGACACAACCGGTGGGAGTGTAGAGCCGGTGGTGTGTGCCAGGGACAGTGGGAGGGTGCACATCTTGCACCAAAGGCCCCACCGAGGAGACGGTGAAACCGGCAACGTCTGCAGGGAAAAACTTCAAAGGGGTTTCATCCTCCAGGCTGGCAAGAATCGCTTCCATTCAGAGAGAAGGGATAACAATCAAAACTGACTTTTATCCTGAATTTACTGCTAGGGAGTCCCTCCACCAGAAGGAAAGAGGTGGGGAGACCACCCCCCACCCACCCCTTGCCGGGAAGATGGACTCCCAAGACTTCCAAGGCCGGACAAGAAGCAACAGATGGAAACGCATCCAGGAGAGAGAACCAACCGGGAATTTAGCAGAAACT
Organism: Pseudonaja textilis; assembly: GCF_049901715.1. Classification (NCBI taxonomy): domain Eukaryota; kingdom Metazoa; phylum Chordata; class Lepidosauria; order Squamata; family Elapidae; genus Pseudonaja; species Pseudonaja textilis. The sequence goes on along the minus strand of NC_141993.1, from coordinate 92,863,111 downwards.
GTCTGAAAGTGAAGACAGGGAACCGGTGGAAACTGCTTCAGATGGAGCTGCCCCATCACTGGAGGTCTTTTTTTTGGGTGGGGGGAGGGGAGGCTGGATGGCCCCTTGTTTGAGATGGCACAGGGTCTCCCTGCTTGAGCAGGGGGTTGGACTAGAAGACCTCTAAGGTCCCTCCCAAGCCTAGGATTCTATGGTTTTGGATGGGAGGGAGGAAAAATATGAAGGGAGGAATTAGGTAGAAGAAAAGAGGAATGAAGGGGGAAGAAAATGGAAGGAAGGAAGCAAGGAAGAAGGAAGGAAGGAAGGAAGGAAGGAAGGAAGGAAGGAAGGAAGGAAGGAAGGAAGGAAGGAAGGAAGGAAGGAAAGGAAGGAAGGAAGGAAGGAAGGAAGGAGGGAGGGAAGGAAGGAAGGAAGGAAAGGAAGGAAGGAAGGAAGGAAGGGAAGGAAGGAAGGAAGGAAGGAAGGAAGGAAGGAAAGAAGGAAGGAAGGAAGGAAGGAAAGAAGGAAGGAAGGAAGGAAGGAAGGAAGGAAGGAAGGAAGGAAGGAAGGAAGGAAGGAAAGAAGGAAGGAAGGAAGGAAGGAAGGAAGGAAGGAAGGAAGGAAGGAAGAAGGAAGGAAGGAAGGAAGGAAGGAAGGAAGGAAGGAAGGAAGGAAGAAAGAAGGAAGGGAAGGAAAGGAAGGAAGGAAGGAAGGAAGGAAGGAAGGAAGGAAGGAAGGAAAAGGAAGGAAGGAAGGAAGAAGAAGGAAGGAAGAAGGAAGGAAGGAAGGAAGGAAGGAAGGAAGGAAGGAAGGAAGGAAGGAAGGAAGGAAGAAGGAAGGAAGGAAGGAAGGAAGGAAGGAAGGAAGGAAGGAAGGGAAGAAGAAGGAAGGGCAATAGATGGAAACTAATCAAGGAGAGAAGCAAACTTGGAATTTAGGAGAAACTTCCTGAAAGTGAAGACCGTTCACCAGGGCAGCAGCTTCTCTCCAGACCTTGTGGGCAGCTCCATCACTGGAGCTTTTTAAGAAGAGACCCGACAGACACGTCTGAAACGGTAGAGGCCAAGGTCTCCCTGCTCGAGAAGAGGGTTGGACTAGAAGACCTGCAAGGTCCCTTCCAACGCTGGCATTCTGTTATTCAAGCCAGCTGGGTTCGCCAGTAGAACAGCTTGCCCCCCAGAAGTGGTGGCCGCTCCATCCCTGGAGGTGTTCAAGGTCAAAGGCCCCTTGTCTGAAAGGGCCTGGGGTCTCCTGCTCGGGCAGGGGTTGGACTAGGTGACCTACGGGTCCCTTCCAACACGGTTAAATCCCAAGTGGCTCTGGGTTCTCAGCTGTTCTTGCGGGGACGGGGGATGGGGGGACAGCCAAGCAAGCACAGGAGCCTGCCAGCTGGCCCCCTTCCCCCCCACACACACATACAGACTCCCCCAGAAGACGCCTCCACCCCAAATTCCCAAAGCCGGAGCCAAACCAACCGCAGCCGCCAACCCAGAGTCAGCCAAGAATGAATCAAACAGCTGCGGCCCCATTTACAAATAGCTTAATTGACCTTTCTCCAGAAGTGGGGGTGGGGGTGGTAGGAAGCGGGGGGTTTGCTCTGAAGGATCAGCTTGGATTGGCTGGAGCTGGTTGCCCTGGAGATGAGCCCCCCACCTCCCTCCTGCCCCCCACTCTTTGGCTGGAGGGGAAGGAGGGGGGGTGGGCTTTGCTTGATAACAGATGCAGCCTCTCTTTCTTCCCAAAGCCCCAGGCGGTGGGGAGGGGGGATAAGGGGCATAAAAGGGGTCTCCCAGCAACTTACATCTAGAAAACCTCTCTGCAAATTCCTCCCCCCCACCCCACCCCCCGGGAGAAGAGAGCACCCCAATTCCACCAGGCAGGCAACCCCCGTGGACTCAAAGGAAAAGCTGGCTAAATCTTAGCCGGAGTTCCACCCCCGAACGCCACCCCCGCCGCCAATTCACGGACCCCTAAAAGCAACCCAGGGAATGCGAGAGGCTTTTGAGAAGGAAACCCCCGCCCCCCCAAAAAATCTACAGGTGGCCCTCAGCTCATAATGGTTTGTTTAGAATGGAATGGAATAGAATAGAATAGAATAGAATAGAATAGAATAGAATAGAATAGAATAGAATAGAATAGAATAGAATAGAATAGAAAATACAATAGAATAGAATATGAATAGAATAGAATAGAAAATAGCATAGAATAGAAAATATAATAGAAAATGGAATAGCATAGTGAATGGAATTGAAATAGAATAGAACAGAATAGAAAACAACATAATTAGAAAGAATAGAAAAGAAAATAGAATAGAAAACAGAATAGAAAATGAATAGAATAGAAAATGAATAAATAGAAAATAGAAGAGGAAGAGGAATAGGAATAGGAATAAGAATAGAATAGAATAGAATAGAATAGAATAGAATAGAATAGAATAGAATAGAAAATACAATAGAAAATGAATAGAACAGAATGAGAGAATAGAAAATAGCATAGAATAGAATAGAAAATAGAATAGAATAATGAATGGAATAGAACAGAATAGAAAACAACAATTAGAATAGAAAAGAAAAGAAAATAGAATAGAAAATAGAATAGAAAATGAATATAATATAATAGAAAATAGAATCAAATAGAATAGAACAGAACAGAATATAGAATATAGAATAGAATAGAATAGAATAGAACAGAACAGAATAGAACAGAATTCTTTCTTGGCCAAGTGTGATTGGACACACAAGGAATTTGTCTTTGGCGTAAATACTCTCAGTGCACATAAAGAAAAAATAAAATACATTCATCAAGAATCCTAAGACACAACACTGAATCATTGTCATAGGACGCTAAATAAGCAATCAAATCATTCTAGGGAACGCAGAAAACAATATAAATGGTAAAGATACAAGCCACACGGTTATACTCAGACCTGGGGAGAGACAGGGTTAGTTACAACATAACTGAAAAGAGTGACTTACGACCACTTTTCACACTTATGACGGTTGCAGCCTCCCCAGGGTCACGGGATCCAAAACCCAGAGGTTCAGCCACTTGACTGACAACAATTCATTTAGTGACCAGCCAGAGTTGCAACGGCCTTGGGAAAAGTGACACATGACCCTGTTTCACACTTACAACCATTGTGGCATCCCCATGGTCACTTGATCCCCTCTTTGCGACCTTCTGACCGGCCAAGCCAGTCAGGGGGAAGCCGGATTCACTTCACAATGGTGCAACTCACTTAACAACCACAGTGATTCACTTAACGGCGGTGGCCAAAAAGGTTGCAAAATGGGGCGTGACTCACTTAACAAGGGTCTCACTTAGCAACAGAAACGTTGGGGCTCCGTTGTGGTCAAAATCGATACGGGCTCTGTTGCTGAGGGCTTGAATTTGTGGCTGCAGGGAAGCTGCGACGGTCGTTAAGTGCGAAAAAGGGTGGCGACTCCCTTCTTTCCGTGCTTTATACTTCAAACGGTCATTAAAAGGTCGTAAGCCGAGGACCACAGGAACAGGGTAGAACCGTTGCATTCCCGCTGTTGCCAGTCCCGGAAAACCGGAGGCGGCCAGGCCGGGAGGGGAGCTGGTGAACTTTGGCCGGGTGTAGCAGCCCTGGGCTGGCCTGGAGGAAACCGAGGAGAAGAAGGGAAGGAAGGAAGGAAGGAAGGAAGGAAGGAAGGAAGGAAGGAAGGAAGAGGAGGAGGAAGGAAGGAAGGAAGGAAGGAGGAGGAGGAGGAGGAAGCGGGCTGCTGGCACAAGAGGCTGGGTGAATGGCAGCGCGGGTGAGAAGGGTGAAGAGCAAGCAGGAAGCAGACATCCACACACCAAAATAACACAGTTGGAAGGGTCCATGGAGGTCTTCTAGTCCAACCCCCGATTGAGCAGGAGATTGTCCAATCTCCAGTGATGGAGCAGCCACAAGTTCTAGTGGCCAGCTGTTCCCCTGGTTCATTGCCCTCCCTGTTAGGAAGTTTCTCCATAATTCCAGGTTGTTTCTCTCCTGGACTAGTTTTCATCCATTTCCTTCCTTCCCTCCTTTTCTTTTCTTCCTTCCTTCTTTCCTTTCATCCTTCTTTCCTTCCTTCCTTCCTTCCTTTCTTTTTTCCCCCTTCTTCCTTCCTTCTTTTATTTCATCCTTTTCCTTCCTTCCTTTTTCCCCCTCCTTCCTTCTTTTCTTTCTTTTTCCCTCCTTCCTTCTTTCCTTTCTTTTTTCCTTCCTTCTTCCCTTTCTTCTTTTCCTTCCTTCCTTCCTTTTTTTCTTCCTTCCTTTCCTTTCTTCCTTTCCCTTCCTCCCCTTTTTCCTTCCTTCTTTCCTTTCTTCCTTTTCCTTCCTCCCTTTTTCCTTCCTTCCTTCCTTTCCTTCCTCCCTTTTTCTTCCTTCTTCTTTCCTTTCTTCCTTTCCTTCCTCCTCTTCTTTCCTTTCTTCCTTTTCCTTCCTCCCTTTCTTTTTCCTTCCTTCTTTCCTTTTTTTCTTCCTTTCCTTTCTTCTTTTCCCTTCCTCCCTCTTTTTCCTTCCTTCTTTCCTTTCTTCCTTTCCCTTCCTCCCTTCTTTCCTTTCTTCCTTTCCTTCTTTCCTTTTTCTTCCTTCCTTCCTTCCGGAATCCTAGGACTACAAGGGCCTCGGAGGTCTTCTAGTCCACCCCACCCGCTCAAGACCCTGTACCATTTCAGTCAAACGTCCACTCTCTTCTTAAAACCTCCCGTGGTGAAGCAGAACCCCCCACCTCTGGAGGAAGCCCTTCCACGTGGTCAAGACTGGACGAGCGGATTGGAAGAGGGGGCATCTGGGGCTCCCCCACAGCAGCTGCTCCCCCTGGCTCAGTCTCCCCAAAGGGTGGGGGGACAGCCTTCCACAGGCACTCTGCCTCCAACCCCCCATCCCAGCAAGCTCGCAGTTCCTGCCCCCACCTCTCCCAGCCCCACCTGCCAATCAATCCTCAGAGACCCCCAACCATTGCTGGGCTCCTCTGGGGTGCATGCTTTTTCCCATGCTGGCTGCACCCCAAGGCTGCAGTGGGGGGGGCAGAGCTCACCCTGGATCCAAAGCCCCAGAAGCCCCCTTTGGTTGTGTGTGTGTGTGTGTGTGTGTGTGCGTGTGTGCGTGCTACACCTGGGTCAAAGATAATAAAAAAAAACCACCCAGAGTTTCTTTTTAAAAAATGGGCAACCTCCCCGAGACAATGAGGCCCTTGTTCCTCGGTGCAGAAGTGGGTTTGCGGGGCCCCACTGGAGGGAGGGGAGGAGGGAGGGGGGAGATCAAAGGTGAAGCCCCCCCTCCACTGAAGGGCAGGGGCCGCTTCAGACCAGGTTCCCAGGCCCCTGGGGAGGGGAAGGAAAAGGGGCTTTGGAGCCAGAGCTAAGGGGGTGCACCCAGGGAGACCCACCTGCCGGGCCCTAAAAATCAGGTCCAGGCTCTCCCTCCCCTCCCCCACTCCCCTCCCTCCCCCCTTGGAAAGGACCTCTGGGTTTGGGTCAGCGTCTTTGGGTCAGCTTCCCGACCAAAGCAGGCCTTCCGGGCCCCCTTTCCTACGGCTTTGTTGGACTATAAAATGGGGAGAAATGAGAAGAATGGGAATTTAGGGGAGGAGGAGAGGAAAAAATATAGGATAAAAAAGGGGGAAGACAAAGGAAAGCCCTGACATCTGACTCTCTTTAGTAAAACAGTGCAACAACACAACGGCGTTTTCAACTTTACTTTTTCATAAATAATACATACCGTAAGAACAAACCAATTTCACAACTAAACCCCAAATCAAAGCTTTCTTTCTTTCTTTCTTTTTCTTTCCTTCCTTCCTTCCTTCCTCCCTTCCTTCTTTTTTTCCTTCCTTCCTTCCTCTCTTCTTTCCAGTCTTCCTTTTCTAGTTTCCTTTCTTCCAGCCTTTTCTTTCTTTCTTTCTTTCTTTCTTCTCTCTCTCTCTCTCTCTTCCTTCCTTCCTTCTTTCTTTCTTTCTTTCTTTCTTTCTTTCTTTCTTTCTTTCTTTCTTTCTTTCTTTCTTTCTTTCTTTCTTTCTTTCTTTCTTTCTTTCTTTCTTTCTTTCTTTCTTTCTTCTCTTTCTCTTTCTTTTCTTTCTTTCTTTCTTTCTTTTCTTTTCTTCCTTCTTTCTTTCTTTCTTTCTTTCTTTCTTTCTTTCTTTTTCCCCCCAAACACCTCAAGGGCAAACTCCAGAAGTGGTTTCCAAACAGAAGCACTCCTCGGCTTAGGGATCGTTTAGTGAGCCAAGTTACGATGGCACAGAAAATAGTGACTTGCGACCGTTGTTCAAACTTACGACCATTGCCGCCTCCCCCGGGGGGGGTGTCCCACGGTCAAAATTCAGGCGCTTAAACCACTGACTCCCGTTTAATGAAAACATCTGCAAGAAAACAACCCAGCTCAGAGGGCACCAAGGACCCCATAGCCTTCCTCCTCCTCCTCCTCTCCACACACCCCACAACCTTCCAGCACTGGTGACGTTCCCTAGCTGGGTCATCAAACGTTCTGCCAAAATCAACGCAGCTCGCAAGAGCCTCCCGGGATCACCCGTCCGTTCAGCCCCCTTTTTCCTAAGGAGCTTCATTTGCGCTCTTAATTACTATGATTATGCGGTGCTCATTTATTTATTTATTTATTTGTTTTGAGGCCTGCAATTTGGTGCCTCCTCCTCCTCCTCCCTTGGGAATATGCTTCCTCAGCGGAGCCGAGGTTCGAAAGGAGCCCTTCGCAAGGGCCGCGTGGTGTGAAATTGGCCTTCGCTTTTTAAAAATAAAACTCCTGCAGGTTTCCGGCAGGACATTCCCACAGGTGACTGACTCCGCCAGCTGTTATTTTGCACCTGTCGCCCTCTGGTCTCTAGGCTAGAGAGGGGGGTCTCCCACCTCGGCCCCTTGAAGACTGGAGGACTTCAACTCCCAGAATTCCCCTGGTCGGCTTGGCTTCGTCTCTTGAGATCCCCTCCTCTGCAATCTCTCCGTTTGAATTTGAGTTCTCTTCCGTGCTGGGAGTGGAAGGCCGGAAGCTTCACCGGCTGAGGAATTCTGGGAGTTGAAGTCTTCAAGGGGCCAAGGTTGGAGATTGAATCTGGGGTCTGGAATTGGGCAGTCCGTCCTGGACGTACGGCCACAACTGAGCCCACAATTACTGTCACTAAGTGAGACGGGGCTAAAGTGAACGCTTCCCCCCCATTTTATGACCTTTCTTGACACCGTTGTTAAGTGAATTGCGGCAGTCGCTGAGGTAGTAACACGGTCTTTAAGTGAATCCAGCTTCCCCGTCGACATTGCTTGTCAGAAGGGTCGCAAAAGGGGATCCTATGATCCCCTGGACACTGTGACCATCATAAATACAGGTAGTCCTCAACTTATGACCAGAATTGAGCCCAACATTTATGTTAGCAACATAAAGAGGTATTTGTTAAGTGAGAAGTTTGATAAGTAAGTTTTGACCCATTTTACAACTTCCCTTGATGCGTTTGTCCAGTAGATCCCTGCATTTCTTGAGTTAGTAACCCGGTCGTTAAGCGAATCCTGGACTTACGACCACAACTGAGCCCAAAATTACTGTTTTGCTAGGTGAGACAGTGTTTAAGTGAATGTTTCCCCCATTTTATAACCTTGACGCCATTGTTAAGTGAATCACTGCAGTTCTTGAGTTAGTAACCCGGTCGTTAAGCAAATCTGGCTTCCCCATTGACTTTTGCTCATCGGAAAGGTCGCAAAAAGAGAATTGTGTGACTCTGGGACATTGAAATCATCATAAATGAGAGTTGGCTGTCAACCATCCAGATGTAAATCATGTGACATATGAATGCTGCAATGGTCATAAGTGTGAAAAATGGTCATAACTCACATTTTTCACTGCCATTATAACTTTGAACTGTCACTAAATGAACTATTGTAACTCAAGGACTACCTGTATGTCTGTATTTTGATCACGGGACCGTGGGATGCGGCAACGGTTGTAAGTGTGAAACAGGGTCATAAGTCACTTTTCCCAGAGCCGTTGTAACGTCGACTGGTTACTAAATGAATTGTTGTTAAGTCAAGGACAGCCCGTAGCTGTTTCTCATAAACCTCAGATAAATCTTTCCTTGCCTTTCAGTGACAAATAACTTAAGACAAACCAATAACTTTTTAGCTGTTCAGTGTAAGAAAAATTATTCTAAGTTTTAGCTTGCACAGTTTTCCAAATATTTCTCTTGGGACACTATTTGCATGACATAATTTGGCAAAATGTACTAAAGGTCTGGTAAAGATCCAGCCAGCGGGTTGTGTACACAACAACAAAAAGTTTACGCAATGTTTACTTTGGCTTTTTCTGGGTTTTTAAAAAAATACTGCTATTAAAACCTTTTAAAAACGAGGGTAAAAACAAATATAAACTAATAAAAAGCAAGGTAGGCCAAAGAAAAGGAAAGCAAGCTAAAAGTGAAGGAAGGAAAAAAGAAAAACAGACAATAGGATGTAAATAAATGGTTTCTGATCTTTTTTAGAGCAGTTAAAAATACAATTAGAAATTTCCCTCTTCCTGTAAAAGTTGCAACAGAACTCTCTCTTCCTAAAATCTGCATCTAAGCACCAAAACCATAAATCACAAATTTATTTTTTTGTCTGTTCTGCACAAAAAGTCCAGAAGCGATTTCCAGCCAGCAATAAGCACAGATATCGTCTTTTTCTCTCATCAAATGAGTCAATTTAGCCACCCTCACCTTCACCAAACCTTCCTCCACTGTAGGGATTGGCAAACATTTCCACCTCTGACCGTAAAATAATCTCCCCGCCATTTTTAATCTACAAATATACAAAGTTCCACGCCTCTTTTCCAACTCTTTGTCCGCCAGCCGCCAAAACGGAAGACTTCTACTCTCAAACTGTATAATGGCCCTTTTTAAAAACCCTCTGAATCGGTGCCTTTGAATGCAAAATTCTCTTAGTTTTTTTTTTTTTTTACATGTCCACCCAAGCACGATAAATCTTCCCTTCTCGCTGCTTACATTCCCAACCGTAGATAAGAAGCCCTCTTTATTTTGGTGCTTCTCCGTGATCTACAATATTGGCCAAATTCAGTTTGCAACTCAAGAAGTGGTGGGTTTTTTATTTTGTTTTTTGCAAATCCAGAACATCCTTTAGCAACAGGCCAAAGGTGGTTTTGCAAACGGACCCGTGAGCGCGTGTGTGTACAAATATAAAGCAAATAATGGCCATTATTTTAGTTGCCACCCTGGATGTAGGCCGTAACCCACATCATGTTCCTTCCGACAAGGCGCAAATTCCCCTTCTGCAATCAGCTTAACCCATCTACACACATCTAAGGAAGCTGCGGCGCACACCGCCTTTGAATAAAAAAAATTGTGAGTCAGAAAAGTTGCTTCCAACTTTCGTCTGTTTTTTTTTTCTTTTTTTGATACCTGAGGCTAAGACAATCTGCAAATATCTTGGAAGAAGTTGTGGGTTTTTTTTTTTGTAAGGCAGGTGTGGAGGCATTTGGGGGGTCCTTTGTGTGTGCGCGTGTTTGATGCCTCCTGGCCAGAGGGAGGATTAAAACTACACAAGGATAAAGAGAGAGAGAGAGAGACTTACTCCGGGGGCCAAAGGAGGTCAGGGAGACAAGAATGGATCCCACTTCCTAGGTCTTCTTCTTCTTCTCCAACACCCCCCCCCAAACAATAACAGAATAGCAGAATACCAGAGTCGGAAGGGGCCTTGGAGGTCTTCTAGTCCAGCCCACTGCTCAGAATAAGATCTTTCCCGAAAAATCAAGGGAAGGGCTTGTCTCACAAACAAAATCTCGGGCAGATCTTGCAAAGTCACTTTCCTTCTCTCAAAGCAATTCCACAAGTACATCAAGTTCTTGACTTGCGACCACCGCTGAGCCCCCAATTTCCACGGTTTAACCCCAACGGCTACTCGTTGATTTATCTTAAGAGGAATTCTTCAGCTGGCCACAGCGACTCTGCTTTGCTCACAAGCCACAAAGTCTGAGGTGAGTTTTGCTCCCCTGTTTCCGACTTTTCTCGCCAGATTTCTTCAGTCAGTCGCCGCCGTTATGTTAGGAACATGGTCATTAAGTGAATCCAGCTTCCCCACAGATTTTGCTTTTCAGAAGGTCACAAAAGGGAATTCAAGGGACCTCCAGGAGGCCGCATTTCATTTAGTGACTGTTCAAATTTACGACACTGAAAAAAAGGGACCGATGGACTGTTTTTCTCACACTTACAACCGTTGCAGCCTCCCCCATGGTCACGTGATCAAAATTCAGAGGCTTGGCCACTGACTCGTATTTACGACGGTTGCGGTGTCCTTGGGGAGTCACGTGATCCCCTTTTGTGACCTTCTGACAAGCAAAGCGAATGGGGAAGCCAGATTCACTTAATGACCGTGTGACTAACTTAACACCTGTGGCGATTCCCTTAACAACGGTGACCAGGGAAGTTGTAAAGTGGGGCAAAACCCACTTAGCAAATGCCTAGCCTGGCAGTGGAAGTTTTGGCCTCCTGTTGTGGTCAAGGACCAGCTGTGTGGAGAAGCGGGCTTTGCACCTGGGGGAGTGAGGAAGCAGTCTGCAACAGCAAGCAGGGTGTTGTGTGTGTGTGTGTGTATGTGAGAAAGAGAGAGAGAGAGGAGAGAGAGAGGAGAAAAAGAGGAAAGAGGGGAGAGTGAAAGAAAGAGGGAGGGAAAGAGAATGAAAGAGAGAGAGAGAAAAAGAGGAAAGAGGGGAGAGTTAAAGAAAGAGAGAGAAGAAAGAGAAAAAGAGGAAAGAGGGGAGAGTGAAAGAAAGAGGGAAGGAAAGAGAATGAAAGAGAGAGAGGAGAAAGAGAAAGAGGGGAGAGACAGAGAAAGACAGAAGAGAGAGAGGGGAGAGAGAGAGAAAAAGAGGAAAGAGGGGAGAGTTAAAGAAAGAGAGAGAAGAAAGAGAAAAAGAGGAAAGAGGGGAGAGTGAAAGAAAGAGGGAAGGAAAGAGAATGAAAGAGAGAGAGGAGAAAGAGAAAGAGGGGAGAGACAGAGAAAGACAGAAGAGAGAGAGGGGAGAGAGAGAAAAAAGAGGAAAGAGGGAGAGTTAAAGAAAGAGAGAGAAGAAAGAGAAAAAGAGGGGAGAGAGAGACAGAGAAAGACAGAAAGAGGGGGAGAAAGAAAGAGAGGAGAAAAAGTGGAAAGAGAGAGGGAGGGAAAGAGGGAACAAGAGAGGAGTGAGAGAAAAAGAGGAAAGAGAGCAAGAGAGGAGAGTGAAAGGGGGAAAGAGAGAGACGGAGGGAAAGAGAGAAAGAAAGAGGGAGGGGAAAGAGAGAGAAAGTCAGAGAGAGACGGAGAAAGAGGGAGGAACCGAGGGAGGCCGGCCAGAGAAAACCCCCAGCCAGCTCTCCTCTTTCGGGGCGGGGGCTGCTCCCCTCCGGGACTTTCCAAGCGACTCCCCGGAGGCGCCGGCTTCCCTCCCTCCCTCCCTCGCCTTTTCTCTCCTTCCTTCCTTCCTTCCCTTCTTTCCTTCCCTTCTTTCCCGCCGCTACAAAGTATCGAGCGGAGGAAGCCGCCGCCGCCGCCGCCACCGCCTGAACGAAGCCGGGGAGCCCCCGCTGGCTTCCCGCGACAGGTGGCGCCGACCCCGCGGGCCCCCTCGCCCCGCTTTTCCCGGCTGTTGAAGCGGGGCCGGCGCTCAGGCGGCTCGGCCCGGCCCGGCCCGGCCCTTCCCCGCTGGGCCTCCGGACCCTCCCGGGCCGAGAGAAGCCGAAAGTCCGACCCAAGCGCCGCCGCCTCCCCCGGCTGCCTCCCCCGGCCGGCCACGCACCACGGGCTTGGTGGTGGCTGCCGCCCCAAAGGAAGCCCATGCGGCGTGGGGCTCCTTCCGTCCAGCCGGGAGGGCGAGGCCCCCGGGCCGCCTCCTTCCCGCCCGCCCGCCTCACCTTCCTTCACGCCGGGCAGCTTGGAGCGGTCGATGCCCACTTCGGCCATGTTGCGGGCGGGGCGGGAGCGCGCGTGCCCGGACAACACCCCCTCCTTCCCCCCACACACAGGCGGCTTGCTCTTCTTGCCCCCCTCCCACGCGCCCGCCGCGGGGACGCGCCTGGCCTCTCGCTCCGCCGCTCCGGCCAGTCCCGCTGCAGCCGCCTCCTTTGCCCTCCTCCCTCCTCTCTAGCGGGAGGGGCGGGGCCGGGGGCGGGGCATTGCCTGGCCCCGCCCCTCCAGGTAAAGCGGGGACGTCCCGCTCTCTCTCTTTCGTCTCTCTCTCTCTTTCTCTCTGTGCCCCTCCCAGCCCCGCCCCGCCCCTTCCCTGCGCATGCCGGGAAGTGTAGTTTGATTCCCCCACCCTCAGGTTCCCTTTGTCTCGGCCTCCGTTTTCTTCCCCCGCCGGCTGCGGATGATGGGCGTCGTGGAGCAGGGCGGGCTGGCGGACGGCGGGGAAGGTTCGGCGAAGCCATGGACGGACCTTAGGGAGAATCAACCCTAGAACGGACGGAGGACCGTCCCTGACACAGAACCATTCGCCCGTGGAACTGCTCGCCACCAGAAGTTGTGCGAGCTCCATCCCGGGAGTTTTTTTTTTCAAGTAGGAGGCTCAGCCCGTCTCGTTGTACGCCTGTCGTGCTCTGACGATAGAGGTCGATTGGATTGGGTCGGAAGAGACTGGACTGGCTGGGGTGGGATCTAGGGTCTCCTGCGTGAGCAAGGGGGTTGGGCTAGAGGACCTCTGAGGTCCCCCGCCCAACGCTGGGATTCTGATGTGGGGTGTGTGTGTGTGTGTGAGGTGAGTCCCCAGGGAATCCAACCCCATCAAGGTTGAAAGGGGCAGGGGGAATGCACTGGGGAGGGGGGGGAGCAGGACTTGAACTCAGCACCACCACCACCCTCCAAGTTGCGGGCCTACTAGAGCAGGGGACCTCCAACCTTAGCGACGCGGTGGACTTCAACTCCCAGAATTCTGGGAATTGAAGTCCTCCAAACCTTAAAGTGCCCCCCACCAGGAGAATATCAGAGGGGCTGATGATCTCAAGGGGACCCTTGCTTGCAGAACTTTTGACACCTTTGGGAAGGAGAAGATCTGGGTTCGGATTCTGAGGAATGGGGCTGGTTTCATTCCCCCCCCAAATTGCATTTCGCTGCTTCCACTTGGGCTGAAATCAGCGTCGATGGGGCATTCCCAGTTCTCGAACTTGGGGGGGCATTGCTGTTGGCCCCCCTCCAATCTAGCCCCCCCTCCACCCCCCCAATGCAAAGGGCCTGGGAGGGAATCCCCTTGAGTGCCATTCTGGGGACCCCCGGAGCCCCTCCCTGCCCCCTCCTGAGATTGAAAAGGTTTACCTTCTCATTGCAGGCTAGGGATTTCCTGGTGGCCTCCCATCCTGGAGTAAACCAGCCCACCACACCTGGCTGGGATACTTCAGGATTAACCAAGGTTGAGACCCAACCTGCTTGCCCCATGGCACCCTGGGAGAATCAAGGCAGGTGGTCCTCCACTTATAACCACAACCGAGCCAGGTGGTTGCTAAGTGAGTTTCGTTCCATGTTACAGACTTTCTCGCCACCGTTGTTAAGTGAATCATGGCGGTTGTTCTACGAGTAACTGGGTCGTTAAGTAGAGTCTGGCTTCCCTGTTGGCGTGGCTCATCAGAAGTTCGCATAAGGGGATCACGTGACCCTGAAACCGTCGTCAGCTGCCAAGTGGCTGAATTTGGATCAGGTGGGAATGTTGGTGGTAAGTGTTCAAAATGATCCTAGGTCATTTTCAGTGCCAACGGTCACTTCAATGAACTGTTGTAAGTCAAGGAGTCCCTACACTGCTCAAATTGGAAAGGGGCCCCCAGTGGTCATCTAGCAAACCCCATGAGATCAGGGCAGTCTTCAGCCCCTCCTTAAAAACCTTCAGCCATGGAAACCCTCCCCTTCCAGAGATAAACAGACAAGAGGTTTCCACTAGGGGTCAGATCTGATTGGGGGGGGCATAAGGGGGCCTTTGAAATCAGCATCAGTCCAAATAGAGCCGGAAGGGACCTTAGAGGTCTTCTAGTCCAACCCCGTGGCTGAAGCAGAAGGCCCTATACAATTTTGACTGTCCAGTCTCTTAAAAACCTCCAGTTACCTCCAGTAACCTCCAGTAACTACGATTTCTTGTGGCAAGTCGTTCCACTGGTTAACTGTCCTCACTGTTAGGAAGTTTCTCCTCAGTCCCAGGCTGCTTCCTTCCTTGGTGACTTTCCATCCTTCGCTTCTTCTGGTGCTTTGGGGAAGAGGTGGACCCCCTCCTCTTTGGGACAGCCCTCAAATATCAAACGGCAGCGTTGGAAGGGACCTCGGAGGTCATCTAGTCCAACCCCACCCCCCACACACACCCCTGCTCGAGCAGGAGACCCTAGCCTAGACCATTCCTGACAAGCGGCTGTCCAGCCTCATCTTAAAAAAAAAAATTCCTCCCGTGTTGGAGCAGCCACGACTTCTGGTGGCCAGCAGTTCCGCTGGTTCGTTGACCTTCACGGTCGGAAAATGTCTCCTTCATTCCTGCTCCAACACGGGAGGAATTTTTTTTTAAGATGAGGCTGGACAGCCGCTTGTCAGGAATGGTCTAGGCTAGGGTCTCCTGCTCGAGCGGGGATATGTGTGTGGGGGTGGGGTTGGACTAGATGACCTCCGAGGTCCCTTCCAACGCTGCCGTTCTGATATTTGAGGAGTTGTCCCAAAGAGGAGGAGGTCTACCTCTTCCCCAAAGCCCCGGAAGAAGCGAAGGATGGGAAGTCACCAAGGAAGGAAGCAGCCTGGGACTGAGGAGAAACTTCCTAACAGTGAGGACAGTTAACCAGTGGAACGACTTGCCACAAGAAATCGTAGTTACCCCATCACTGGAGGTTTTTAAGAGACCGGACAGTCAAAATTGTATAGGGCCTTCTGCTTCAGCCACGGGGTCGGACTAGAAGACCTCTAAGGTCCCTTCCGGCTCTATTTGGATTGATGTTGATTTCAAAGGACCTCGGATGCTTTGGAGAATAGATTGCGCCCCCCCGTCTTCTTCGAGACAGCCCCTCCAATGCTGGAATACCGCTATCAGCCCCCCCCCATTGAAAGACCCCCCCTATTGAAAGACCCCCCCCCAAAGGAGGAACCGTCTTCCGAGAGCTGCAGACACACACACACACACAGACACACACAACCCCCCCCCAAAGTGCCAGGGAATCGCACCCGCCTTGTGCCGCCCCGCCCCAGGAGGCTCCACCAAAAACCATCTTTGCAAACCCATAATAACCCCGCGGGAGAAAAGGGGGTAATTAGGGGCTTCCCCGATCGACCCAAGTGGCTTATTTTGTGGTGGCCGGCCGGGCTGCCGCCTGAGATTCTGCCCGCAGCTGGTTTCCTTTCCCAGCCAGAAGTGAAACTCGAACCCAGGACCCTCCCACACGCGACGTCTTTCTGGGGGGAAGTGGAGGGGGGTGCCTCATCCCAGAGCAGGTGGAAGGAGAAGCTGGGAGGGGTGTCTGTGGTATGTCCCCCCCCCCGCCAGAAATAACAGCCTTCCTCAAACAGGAACCTGCCCTCGGTTTTCCCGTCTGCTTTGCACTTTTGCAACTTTCGTCTTTCCCCAGAAAACAGGGTTTGCAAGGGACCTCAGAGGTCATCTAGTCCAACCCTCCCTGCTCGAGCAGGAGACCCTAATAGAAACACAGGACAGAGTTCAAAGGGACCTTGGAGGTCATCTAGTCCAACCCCTGCTCGAGCACAAGACCCTAATAGAATAACACAGTTGGAAGGGACCTCGGAGGTCATCTAGTCCAACCCCCTGCTTGAGCAGGAGACCCTTATAGAAACACAGGACAGAGTTCAAAGGGACCTCAGAGGTCATCTAGTCAAACCCCATGCTCGAGCAGGAGACCCTAATAGAATAACACAGTTGGAATGGACCTCGGAGGTCATCTAGTCCAACCTCCTGCTTGAGCAGGAGACCCTAATAGAAACACAGGACATAGTTGGAAGGTACCTCATAGGTCATCTAGTCCACCCCCCCACTCGAGCAGGAGACCCTAATAGAATAACACAGTTGGAAGGGACCTCGTAGGTCATCTAGTCCAACCCCCTGCTCGAGCAGGAGACCCTAATAGAAACACAAGACAGAGTTCAGAGGGACCTCGGAGGTCATCTAGTCCAACCCCCTGCTCGAGCACAAGACCCTAATAGAATAACACAGTTGGAAGGGACCTCGGAGGTCATCTAGTCCAACCCCTGCTCGAGCAGGAGACCCTAATAGAAACACAGGACAGAGTTCAAAGGGACCTCGGATGTCATCTAGTCCAACCCCTGCTCGAGCAGGAGACCCTAATAGAATAACACAGTTGGAAGGGACCTCGGAGGTCATCTAGTCCAACCCCCCGCCTCGAGCAGGAGACCCTCACAGAATCACAGAAGGACAGAATTGGAAGGCACCTCAGAGGTCCTCTAGTCCAACCCCACCCACCCACCCATCCAAGCAGGAGTCCTTACACCAGAGGCCTCCAAACTTGGCCACTTTAAGACTTGTGGACTGGCTGGAGAATTCTGAGAGTTGAAGTCCACAAGTCTTAAAATGGCCAAGTTTGGGGGGGGCCCTGCCCTGCACCCCTTTCTGACAGATGGCAGGCGGTCCAGTCTCTTCTTGGAAAGCTTCCAGGGATGACGACCCCCTTTATGTTATCTGGTTTGTTCTATTCCTTTGCTGTTTGCTTCCTGTGCTATCCAGATGTTGCAATGTTGGGCGGCCTTAGCAACGCGCGGAGGGATAAATAAACACACACGGAGTATCCTGGACATATTCCCTGGGACTGTAGGCTGCCTAAGTAATTACAATTAGGTGAAAGAAAGTGAGGTCTTTAGCCTTAAAAATAATGTCCATGGGGAGGACTACAGCACAGCTTCAAGGCCTTGGGAGAAAATGGGAGAATGGGTTTGTTCAGAGCGTAATTCCATGTTTCAAATTCAAAATACAAACTAACTCCCTTTACCAATTTTTAGAGAAAGGAAGGAGAAACAGAAAATACTTTTCCCCCCTTGTTTTTATAAGTGTGTTTTGTGTATGTGTTTATGTGTGAGAGAGAAAGAGAAAGGGGAAAAAAAAGAGCTTGATTTTAGAAAAAGATCCTAAAAAAAGGATCCTGTCCTGTCCTGTCCTATTCTAAATTTATACAATACTTTGTAACATAATATACACTGCTCAAAAAAATAAAGGGAACACAAAAATAAGACACCCTAGATCTGAATGAATGAAATATTCTTATTCAGTGCTTTGTTCATTTCATAGCTGAATGTGCTGACAACAAAATCACACAAAAATTATCAATGGAAATCAAATTGAGCAACCCAGGGAGGTCTGGATTTGGAGTTATGCTCAAAATTAAAGTGGAAAAAAACACTACAGGCTGATCCAACTTTGATGTAACGTCCTTAAAACAAGTCAGAATGAGGCTCAGTAGTGTGTGTGGCCTCCATGTGCCTATATGACCTCCCAAGAATGCCTGGGCATGCTCCTGATGAGGTGGCGGGTGGTCTCCTGAGGGGTCTCCTCCCACACCTGGACTAAAGCATCCCCCAACTCCTGGAGTATGGTGCAATATGGCGTTGGTGGGTGGAGTGAGACATGATGTCCCAGATGTGCTCCATTGGATCCAGGTCTGGGGAACAGGCGGGCCAGTCCAAAGCATCAATGCCTTCGTCTTGCAGGAACTGCTGACACACTCCAGCCACATGAGGTCTAGCATTGTCCTGCATTAGGAGGAACCCAGGGCCAACCGCACCAGCATATGGTCTCACAAGGGCTCTGAGAATCTCATCTCGGTACCTAATGGCAGTCAGGCTACCTCTGGCGAGCACATGGAGGGCTGTGCGGCCCCCTAAAGAAATGCCACCCCACACCATTACTGACCCCACTGCCAAACCGGTCATGCTGGAGGATGTTGCAGGCAGCAGAACGTTCTCCACGGCGTCTCCAGACCCTGTCACGTCTGTCACATGTGCTCAGTGTGAACAGATGTTCATCTGTGAAGAGCAAATGGCAAACGTCCTGCACGGTGTTGGGCTGTAAGCGCAGCCCCCACCTGTGGACGTCGGGCCCTCATACCGCCCTCATGGAGTCTGTTTCTGACCGTTTGAGCAGCCACATGCACATTTGTGGCCCGTTATACATCATTTTGCAGAGCTCTGGCAGTGCTCCTCCTGTCCCTCCTTGCACAAAGGCGGAGGTAGCGGTCCTGATGCTGGGTTGTTGCCCTCCTATGGCCTCCTCCACGTCTCCTGATGTACCGGCCTGTCTCCTGGTAGCACCTCCATGCTCTGGACACTACGCTGACAGACACAGCAAACCTTCTTGCCACAGCTCGCATTGATGTCCCATCCTGGATGAGCTGCACTACCCGAGCCACTTGTGTGGGTTGTAGACCCCGTCTCATGCTACCACTAGAGTGAAAGCACCGCCAGCCTTCAAAAGTGACCAAACCATCAGCCAGAAAGCATAGGAACCGAGAAGTGGTCTGTGGTCACCACCTGCAGAACCGCTCCTTTATTGGGGATGTCTTGCTACCTGCCTCTGCTTTCCACCTGTTGTCTATTCCATTTGCACAACAGCGTGTGAAATTGAGTGTCAATCAGTGTTGCTACCTAAGTGGACAGTTTGATTTCACAGAAGTGCGATTGACTCGGAGTTACATTGTGTTATTTTAAGTGTTCCCTTTATTTTTTTGAGCAGTGTATAATGATATATTTAACGATTACAGGTAAAAACTAAACAGGTAAATAACAGTCCACATGTTGAAACCTAGTTAATATTAATCCTGGTTTTTGGCTGGCTTTTTTTTTTATTCTTTCTCCAAATCCACCCTCTTTGATATTGTATGAGCCCAGGGAAAAAAAGGTTAATTTGGTTTTAAGCACACTGGATGTTAATGCACGTATCTAGCTCCTTTTATAAGGCTAATTTCACTCACTTAACCCAGTTTAGCTAAGCCGGCTTCACACAACACCCAGCAATCAAATGTGGTTTGTTTGCCATTCATCCCAAGGAGACAAAGCAGTTCTTCTCTCTTCCTTTGCAGGGAAGATGGGCGCCCACAGCAATTTTCCAGCGGAGATTGAAAGAGGAGGTGTCCTAAGAATCCCTGCTGTAAGTGGAAAATTCTGAATCATAAATTCTGAATCATAAATTCTAAGGCTGGAAGGGACCGTGGAGGTCTTCTAGTCCAACCCCCTGCCAAGGCAGGAATCCTTAGACTAACCCAGTTGGCCAAGCTTTTCTTGAAGATGTCCCTGCAGGCTCTGGGAAGGAAGCTCTTCCAAGGATTAATCGTTCAGACTATCAAGAAATTCCTCCTCTGTTCCAGGTTAGATCTTCCTCTGAGGAGCTTCCATCCCTTCCTTCCTTCCTTCCTTCCTCTCATTCTCATCTTCCTTCCATCCTCTCTCTCTCTCTCTCTCTCCCTCCTTTCCTTCCTTCCTCCCTCCTTTCCTTTCCTTTCCTTCCATTCTTCCTTCCTTCCTTCTTTCTTCCTCTCATTCCCATCTTCCTTCCATCCACTCTGTTCCTCCTTCTATCTCTCCTTTCCTTCCATCCTTCCATCCGTCTGTCCCTCCATCCTTCCCTTCCTTTCCTTCCCCTTCCCCTTCCCTTCCTTCCCTTCCCTTCCCTTCCCTTCCTTTCCTTCTTTCTTCCTCTCATTCCCATCTTCCTTCCATCCACTCTGTTCCTCCTTCTATCTCTCCTTTCCTTCCATCCTTCCTTCCTCCGTCTGTCCCTCCATCCTTTCCTTCCCTTCCCTTCCTTTCCCTTCCCTTCCCCTCCCTTCCCTTTCCTTTCCTTTCCTTTCCTTTCCTTTCCTTTCTCCTTTCCTTCCTTCCTTCTTTCTTCCTCTCATTCCCATCTTCCTTCCATCCACTCTGTTCCTCCTTCTATCTCTCCTTTCCTTCCATCCTTCCTCCGTCTGTCCCTCCATCCTTCCCTTCCCTTCCCTTCCCTTCCCTTCTTTTTTCCTCTTATTCCCATCTTCCTTCCATCCTCCTTCCCTCCCTCCCTGTCCGTCTGTGCTCCATTCAGAATCCAGGAAAGAAACACTCAGACTCCAATGGTTAGAGCAAAGTTTTCTCTTTTACTAAATTTCCAAGTGGAAGCTACAGGGAAGATTCTGAATCTAAAGACTTTGGTGCGCAGACCACACACACAAAGGGATGGAATTGTTCCCACCCCCCCAAAGTCCAAAAGACTCCTCCAATTTAAAAGTTCCGGATATGATCGTGTGGGCATCTTCAGGTGGTGATGAGGCCTCTGTCTGTTGTGACCTTGGCATACTTTGATAAAGCTGCGCAGCTGCGCAAAAGGAAAGAAGGCCAGGCAAGGAAATAGAAACTTTAGAGAGAAGAATTTATACTCCCCCTCCTCCTTCTTACCCCCAACACAGGAATGTAACACCTCCACCTTCCTTCCCCTCCAAGTCCCCCCACCCTTACAAATGACAACCGAAAGAGAGCAGTAAGCATAGGAGCAGAAAAGGTGTGGAAGGGATCTTGAGGGCTGACACTCCCTTCCTCCCTCCTTCCCACAATCGCAGGTTTCCAGGAGGTCATCTAGTCCAACCCCTGCTCAAGGCAGGAGTTCTGATACCAGAGCCAGGCCAATGCTCCTCCCGGTCTCTTCTTAAAACCCCCCTCCCGGGATGGAGGATTCCCACAACTGCCCGAGGGAAGCTGGTGGGTTGTCCTGAGTGCCAGGAAATTCCTCCTTGGGTCCAGACTGGGTCTCTCTCTCTCTCTCTCTTTCTTTCTTTTTAAGGCGCTTCTTCCGCCCACGGCCAGAGGAGTTGGCAGCAAGCAAGCAAACAGGATGGAGGATATTCTTAGCCCGCTTGCCGCGTGACTTCCGAAGCTCCCCAGAGTTCTTGAAGTTAGGCCTTGTTGTTTTTTTTAAAAAAGAAACTCTTCCTGTCACTTCAAGCATCACTTGTTTTTGTGTGTGTGTGTGTGTGTGTGTGTGCATCTGTAGGCATAAAGGGCCTGCTTAGCTTTTTCGCCCTTTAAGGCACAGATCTCCAAACTTGGCAACTTTAAGACTTGTGGACTTCAATTCCCAGAATTCTCCAGCCAGCTGGAGAATTCTGGAATTAAAGTCCACAAGTCTTTTTTTTTTTTTAATAATTTTTTTTTATTTTTTAATAACAAAATAAACATAAACATACATAACAAAATAAACATAAACATACCACAAAAAACATAAAAAGATCCTTCTTCATAAATTTACATACAGTGCATCGATTGGTTTACTACTTTTTTTTGTGCATCCATTTCCTAGTCACCAGTATAATTATATTACATAATAGCTCATATTATCAATCAACAATTGTATAACCTAATATCATCACTAAAAAAAAAAAAAATCATTTTTAATTTTGTTAATTCATATTTTAACGAGATAACTATAGTTTGCTTAATTTATTTTGCAATAAATCATAAGATCATACCAAATCTACCTTAATAATGTTTTATAAAGATAATATTAAGAAAAAAAAAAATTTTTATGCTAAATCTGAATATTCTATCATTATGTTTTATTATCTAACCATTGATAAAAAGATCCCAAACTTCATAAAATTGTTTATCTTCTTGTTCTCTGATTTCAAATGTCAATTTGCTCATTTCAGCACAATCCAATATTTTCTTAATAATTTCTTCTTCTGATGGAATTTTCTCACTCTTCCAGTTCTTAGCAAATACAATCCTAGCCGCTGTTAATATATTTACA
Source organism: Pseudonaja textilis (assembly GCF_049901715.1). Lineage (NCBI taxonomy): Eukaryota > Metazoa > Chordata > Lepidosauria > Squamata > Elapidae > Pseudonaja > Pseudonaja textilis. Next base: position 92,841,435 of record NC_141993.1, on the reverse strand, counting down.
ATCAGATACTTCAAATTTTTATTATATATATCCGGTAAGATTCCCAATAAAAAAATCTCTGGTTTCAAGTCTATATGTGTCTTTGTCATTTTTCCAACCATATGCGTATTTTAGTCCAATATTTTCTAGCGTCCTCACAAGTCCACCACATATGGTAGTATGAGCCAGGTATCTGATGACATTTCCAACATTTTTCAGATTTGTTCTTAAACATTCTTGCAATTCTTGTGGGGAAAATGCCACCTGTAAAACATCTTATACAAGTTTTCTTTATAAGCTGTTGACATTGTCATTTATAATTTTGAGACCACAATTTTTCCCAATTCTCCAAATCAATCCCATATCCAAAATTCTTCCCCCAAACAATCATCGTTTCTTTAACTTGTTCCTCCTCTAATAAAATTTCCAACAAATAAGTGTATAATTTTTTAATCATTTTTTCATCAGTACCTGTCAAGATCCTGTCTAGATCAGTCAATTTATCATAAAATCCCTCCACTTTAGAATCTATAAGATACCTTGAATGTATTTGCGCATATGAAAACCAATTCATCTTTATGCCTTGTTCTTCTAGTTTTTGCATTGTTTTAAGTTCACTCTTTTCATCCAATATTTCCCCATATCTAACTGTTTGTTCCTTCTCATATATTATAGGATACGAAAAAGCTTCAATAGTTGATAACCAGACTGGGATTTTCAAATAACATTTTCTCTTAATTTTCTCCCAATTCAACCATAAAGACTCCCTTATATAATGCCTTCTAAAATAGCCCTGTGATTTGGTTCCCTTATACCACAGAAAAGCATGCCATCCCAGTAATAAATCATGCCCCTCTAGAGTCAACAATCTAGTCTTTCTTAATGTTATCCAATCCTTAACCCACATTAAATTTGCAGCTTGGTAATACAACTCCCAATTCGGGAGGCCAAAACCTCCTCTAATTCTAGCATCTTGCAGGAGTTTTAATTTTATTCTGGCTTTCTTACCTTGCCATATGAACTTCAACACAATTTTATTTAATTCTTCAAAGTAATCTTTACCAAGCCTGATTGGTATGGTTTGGAATAAATATAAAATTCTGGGTAAAATATTCATCTTGATTGTTGATATTCTACCTATCAATGACAATTGTAGATTTTCCCATTTTTTCAAATCAGATGCTATCTGTTGTTTAAGTTTGATATAGTTATTCTCTTTCAATGTAGTACATCTTGACGTCAAATATATCCCCAGATATTTGACCTTATTCGTAACTTGAATTTTCGATAAATCTGCCAGTTCATCTCTTTGTTTTAATAACATATTCTTTGTCAAGATCTTTGTTTTATCTTTGTTTATTTTCAAACCGGCCATCTCACCATAAATCTCTATCTTTTCCAGTAGCTTTAAAGCTGTTCCTAGAGGATCTTCCAAAATAAAAACCAAATCATCCGCAAAGGCTTGTAATTTAAATTCCTCCTTCTTAATTTTCATTCCTTTTATATTTGGATCCTCTCTAATGTTTCTATTCAGCACTTCCAAAGTCAATACAAATAACAAAGGTGATAATGGGCAACCTTGTCTTGTGCCTTTTCTTATATTAATAGAATCTGTAAAATCTCCTCTATCATCACTCTCGCCGTTTGTTTGTCATATATGGCTTCTATTGCTTGAATAAATTTTCTAGCAAAGCCCATCTGTTCCAATAACAAAAACATGAATCTCCAATTCACATTATCAAATGCTTTTTGGGCATCTAAAAATACCAAAGCCATTTGTTTTTCAGGGTGTGCCTCGTAATATTCCAAAGTGTCCAGAATTACCCTCATATTATCCCTAATTTGTCTCCTTGGCAGGAATCCATTCTGGTCAGGATGAATAAAGTTATTTAGATATCTTTTGAGCCTTTCTGCCAAGATGGAAGCAAAGATTTTGTAATCTGCATTCAGTAAAGAAATAGGTCTATAGTTCTTAATTTGTGATGGATCAGCCCCTTCTTTTGGAATAAGTGTGATATAAGCTTCTGACCATGTTTTAGGTATTTTCTTATTTAACATGGCTTCATTCATAACTTCTAACAATGGAATGCTCAACGATTCTTGTAATGTTTTATAAAATTCTGCCGGGAGCCCATCTGGGCCTGGTGCTTTTCCATTATTCTGCCTAAAAGTCCACAAGTCTTAAAGTTGCCAAGTTTGCCAAATTTGGAGAAATCCAAATTTAGGGTCTCCTGTTTGGATTGGGGGGGGGGGTCGGACTAGATGACCTATAAGGTCTCTTCCAACTCTGTTAATCTGTATCTATCCCTGCAAGACAGACAGAAAAGCAAAGCTGGCTGGAGGATTCTTGGAATTAAAGTCCACAAGTCTTAAAGTTGCCAAGTTTGCCAGATTTGGAGACCTCTGGTGTAGGGGTCTCCTGTTTGGATTGGTGTGGGGTTGGACTAGATGACCTACAAGGTCCCTTCCAACTCTCTTAATCTGTATCTATCCCTGCAAGCAAAGCTGGCTGGAGGATTCTTGGAATTAAAGTCCACAAGTCTTAAAGTTGCCAAGTTTGCCAAATTTGGAGAAATCCAAATACAGGGTCTCCTGTTTGGATTGGGGGGGCAGGTTGGACTATATGACCTACAAGGTCCCTTCCAACTCTGTTCATCTGTATCTATCCCTGCAACCAAAGCTGGCTGGAGGATTCTTGGAATTAAAGTCCACAAGTCTTAAAGTTGCCAAGTTTGCCAAATTTGGAGAAATCCAAGTACAGGGTCTCCTGTTTGGATTGGGGGTTGGACTAGATGACCTACAAGGTCCCTTCTGTTAATCTGTATCTATCCCTGCAAGACAGACAGAAAAGCAAAGCTGGCTGGAGAATTCTAGGAATTAAAGTCCACGAGTCTTAAAGTTGCCAAGTTTGCCAGATTTGGAGAAATCCAAATACAGGGTCTCCTGTTTGGATTGGGGGGGGGGCGGGTTGGACTAGATGACCTACAAGGCCCCTTCCAACTCTGTTAATCTGTATCTATATCTATTCCCTGCAGGACAAACAGAAAAGCAAAGCTGGCTGGGGAATTCTGGGAGCTGAAGTCCACAAGTCTTCCTTTACAAAGCCATTTGCCCCCTAACTCTGGCTAGTTTTTCCTTCCGTTTCAGTGGCTACATCGATTTTATTTTTATTTTTCCCTCCCTGTTGCTCCATACAAATTTTCTGCAATCCAGACTAGAAAAAAAAAAGTAGCGGGGGAGAAATTTAGAAAAAAGGAGCTCATAAGGAGGATGGATGGAGGCAGGATGAAGTGGCCTCCTTAAATTCCATGGCAGAAAACCGACCTCGTCAGCCAAACCTCCGTGCTGGTTTGGGGCTCCTGGGGGTTGAACTGCAGGTGTTCGGATCAGCCAGGTGCATTGCAAGGCTCCTTGTTGGAGGGAAAGGGGATGAGCAGGATCCTTCAACATTTTCCCGAACGGACAATGGGATGAAGCGGAGAAGGAGAGAGAATGGGGAGGTCTGGCTCGGTGCCCGGGGTTGACGGAATAAAATTGCAAATTTAATTTGGCTGCCTTTGAAGGACCAGGTGGCCGAGAAGAACAGCGATGATCTTCAAACAGGAGAAATCACTTGTGGGCAGAGGTGGGAAATGGGGGCATTTAAAGGTCAGGCAGACATAAAAGACGGGGAATGTAAGGCTTGATCATGCAACGTCTGTCTTGGACACCGAACACCAGCCGGAAGTGTGAGGCTCCTTCCAAAAGGGCCAATGCGATTACGGGCTGAAATAGCAGCAGCGTCCCTTTTAATGACGGTCCAAGTCTCCCACGGGTGAGGCCAAACCTGGAGACTTTCAATACAGGTGGTCCTTGCTTAACGACCGGTTACGATCTCCATGTGGCTGCTGCTCGGAAAAGAAGCGGCGGCTTCCAGATCACACCATGTGGCCCAGCGGTGGAGCTGGGCTAATGGAGACTTTGGGTCGTTCGCCAGGAAACCGAGGAGTTCCAGTCCCGCCTTAGGCACAAAAGCCAACTGGGTGACTTTGGGCAAGTCTGTCTTTCAGCCCAGGCCACTTCACAGGGTTGTTGTTGGGAAAATAGGAAGAGGGAGGAGTCCACCCCTTGAGCTTGGCTTGGCTTTGGAGAATAGCTTGACTCCTTCTTCTTTGGGGCAGCCCCTTGAATCTTGGGAGACTGTTATCCTGTCACCCCCTCTAAGTCCTTCTTTTCACCAGACTAAACACCGAAAAAAGTGGATTTAAGGGCGACATGATAGCAGCATTCCAGGATTTGAGGGGCTGCCCCCCCAAAGAAGAGGGAGTCAAGCTATTCTCCAAAGCAAAAGAAAGAAGGAAGGAAAGAAAGAAAGAAAGAAAGAAAGAAAGAAAGAAAGAAAGAAAGAAAGAAAGAAAGAAAGAAAGAAAGAAAGAAAGAAAGAAAGAAATCTGAGCAAACTACGGATGGACAGAAGACATGACTAGTTTGATGAAAAGAAGGACCAGGGCATAGCAGAAGGACAGAAGAGAGGGAGTCAAGCTATTCTCCAAAGCGAAAGGAAGGAAGGAAGGAAGGAAGGAAGGAAGGAAGGAAGAAAGGAAGGAAGGAAGGAAGGAAGGAAGAAAGAAAGAAAGAAAGAAAGGAAGGAAGGAAGAAAGAAAGAAAGAAAGAAAGAAAGAAAGAAAGAAAGAAAGAAAAAGAAAGAAAGAAAGAAAGAAAGAAAGAAAGAAAGAAAGAAAGAAAGAAAGAAAGAAAGAAAGAAAGAAAGAAATCTGAGCAAACTACGGATGGACAGAACACATGTCTAGTTTGATGAAAAGAAGGACCAGGGGAGACAGGAGAGCATCTCCCAGTATTTGAGGGCTGCCCCAAAGGAGAGGGAGTCAAGCTATTCTCCAAAGAGGAAGGATGGAAGGAAGGAAGGAAGGAAGGAAGGAAGGAAGGAAGGAAGGAAGAAAGAAAGAAAGAAAGAAAGAAAGAAAGAAAGAAAGAAAGAAAGAAAGAAAGAAAGAAAAGCTGAGCAAAGTATGGATGGACAGAAGACATGTCTAGTTTGATGAAAAGAAGGACCAGGGGAGACAGGAGAGCATCTCCCAGTATTTGAGGGGCTGCCCCAAAGAAGAGGGAGTCAAGCTATTCTCCAAAGCGAAAGAAAGAAAGAAAGAAAGAAAGAAAGGAAGGAAGGAAGGAAGGAAGGAAGGAAGGAAGGAAGGAAGGAGGGAGGGAGGGAGGGAGGGAGGGAGGGAGGGAGGGAGGGAGAGAAAATCTGAGCAAACTACAGATGGACAGAAGACATGTCTAGTTTGAGGAAAAGAAGGACCAGGGGAGACAGGAGAGCATCTTCCAATATTTGAGGGGCTGCCCCAGAGAAGAGGGAGTCAAGCTATTCTCCAAAGCGAAAGAAAGAAAGAAAGAAAGAAAGAAAGAAAGAAAGAAAGAAAGAAAGAAAGAAAGAAAGAAAGAAAGAAAGAAAGAAAGAAACTCTGAGCAAACTACGGATGGACAGAAGACATGTCTAGTTTGATGAAAAGAAGGACCAGGGGAGACAGGAGAGCATCTTCGGGGATTTGAAGGGCTTCCTCAAAAGGAGAGGGAGTCAAGCTCTTCTCCAAAGCCCCAGAAGGCAGGACAAGAAGCCACGGATGGAAAATAATCAAAGAAAAAAAGGGATTAACCTGGGATTAAGGAGACATTTCTTACCAGTTTGAACAATTAACCAGTGGAACAGCTTGCCACCAGAACTTGTGGCTGCTCCAACACTGGAGGTCTTTAAGAGAGACTGGACAGCCACCTGTCTGAAATGGTATAGGTTCTCCTGCATGAGCAGGGGGCTGGACTAGAAGACCTCCAAAGTCCCTTCCAGCTCCTATTCCATTCCATTCTACAGCCATTCTTCGTATGTTTCGGCCTCCAGACCCCTAATAATTTTTGTGGGTCTTCTCTGCACTCGTTTCAGAGTCTCAACATTGCTTTTTTATATTTTATTTATTTATTTTTGTCAATCGCTTACAAGGTAATAGGTATAAGTATAAACATAGTTATGAATACATAGATACATGGAAGAAAACTAAAAGAAACAATAGGACAGGGACGGTAGGCACGTTGTTGCGCTTATACACACCCCCTACAGACCTCTTAGGAAAGGGGTGAGGTCAACAGTAGACAGTCTAAGGTTAAAGTTTTGGGGGTTTGGGGAAGAAACCACAGAGTCAGGTAGAATATTCCAGACATTGACCCCTCTGTGGCTGAAGTTGTATTTCCTGCAATCAAGTTTGGTGAGATTAACCTTGAGTTTGTGTCTATTGTTTGCTCTTGTGTTGTTGTGGTTGAAGCTGAAATATTCGTTGACAGGTAGGACATTGCAATGCATGATTTTATATACTAACTTATACTTAGATGGAACCGACAACCAAAATGGGCTGAAATATTCAGTTTGGGTTGCAACGATGTGAAAAACATGTTGAGATGTTGTTTTACTTCCTGGGGCTTTGGAGGATGGTTGGACGCCGTTCGTCTTCGTGGCAGCCCCCTGGCCTGGAGAACGTTGAGCTCCATTCTTTCCCAGGTTTACACACACACACACACACACACACACACACACACACACACACCCATCCCTGGAAGGGACCGGAAATTCCAAACTATGTGGGAATTGTTGGGGGAACTCCGGAAGTTAACTGTGAGAGAAAAGGAAGCCAACCCAAGCTGGCTCTTCCCAAGGTCCCAGCTGAGCTGCAACCGAAGTTTATGCCGCATCCCAAATCCTCTTAGTTAATGCTGACCAGATCATCCATTTCCAACCAGTAGTTAAATATCCGTAATCCAGGATATATATAGACTTGACAGATAGGAGACAGAGAAGAGAGAGAGAGAGAGAAAAAAAAAGTGAGTCAAGTTGGCTTCCAGGGTGAGAACAACGGATTTGCTGAAGAAAACCAGCCTCTCTCTGTTTTATTGGGGTTTCTTCCCTGGGTGTTGGGGGGTCCTTGGTGCCGTTTCAATTGGCGGCTTTCTGGCAGACGTTTCGTTGCCGAAGTGGGTAACATAATCAAGGCTAGAAGGGGAGGGGAGTTGATGGTACCTTAATTAGGCTGCTCTTTATCACCAGAAACACTCAACGCCGACCATCGTCGTATACTAGCCGGATCCCCGTGCTTCACTGTGAAACTATGTGGTGGGGCTTAGTTTGGGGGAGGAAAATAAGGAGGGGGGGATTCTGCCTGCCAGCATCCATCGGGATTCATTGGCTAGCGTCCTGTCAGTGTGAGAGAGAGCGGAGGGCTGTTTGGAAACTGAAAGAGTATTTGCTGTGTGAGCAAGAAGGAGACAGCAAGGAGCCTGGGCGTGGCTTAGCTCAACTGTTCTGTACTAAAAAAACTCTTGGTGCACTGAAACTGAACCTCCTCTGCTTGTGTTTTGCCTTTGGAAGAGATTTCTTTTCAGGTGGGGAGGGGGAGTAGAACTCCTTAGCATCAGAGAATAATAATAATAATAATAATAATAGGAAATATTCTAAATGCTCTGAGGGTCATTTGGAAAAATCCTTTTTTAGTGAGCCCCTAGAAGCCAAGAGGAAACAAAAGGGGCAAATTTCAAATTTGTAGGCTTGACGGTTCTGGAGATTTTGTGATAATGCGTGAGGGGTCTTTCGCTTTTATACTGTATATAGAGATAAATAAATAAATAAATTGACAGCAAACCTCACTCCCTACTAGTATTGATGATGCTTCCTAGTTGCGTAAGTGAAACATCTGCAAGAAAACAAGCAAGATCTAAAAGGACCAAGGACCCCACAGTTCTCCTCCTCCTCCTCCTCCTCCTCCTCCTCCTCCTCCTCCTCCTCCCTCCTCCTCCCCTCCTCCTCCTCCTCCTCCTCCCCCTCCTCCCCCACTCCTCCTCGTCCTTTCCACAAACCCTCCTAGCACTGATCATGTTTCCTAGTTGGGTCATGAAGCATCTGCAAGAAATCCACCCAGCTGAGAGAGCACCAAGGACCCAACTATCTTCCTCTTCTTAATTCCTTCCTTCCTTCCTTCCTTCCTTCCTTCCAGCCCTGATGATGTTACCTAGTTGGGTCATGAAACATCTGCAAGAAATCCACCCAGCTGAGAGAGCACCAAGGACCCAACTATCTTCCTCTCCTTCCTTCCTTCCTTCCTTCCTTCCTTCCTTCCTTCCTTCCTTCCAGCCCTGATGATGTTACCTAGTTGGGTCATGAAACATCTGCAAGAAATCCACCCAGCTGGGAGGGCACCAAGGACCCCTCCTTATGATTTAAATCTTGAGTTAAGTCTTGGGGGTCCGTGGCCACAAAAGAGATTTAAAGGGCTTCTGCAACTTCTGTGGTGAAGAACAGGTTGCAAACCACTGCGCTACGTTGAATCTTAAGCACACCCTACACGCTGGGCTCTTCCATCCCACTAAACCACGAACAGGTAACTGAGATTAACTCTAAGCCAGGTGAAGCCGGCCTTCAGACATGCCTGCGTGTGAGTGTGTGGGGATCTCCTCCGTTCTGTTTCTGGTGCAAACAGGTTGTGTGTCAGCTGTTCTGGAAACAGACCACGGCACGTGCAACAGCTGGCCTCCAGATGTTTCGGCTTCTGTTTCTGGTTAGGAGCTGACACGTGTCCAAATACAATGCCGCTAAAGGAAAACGGAAGAACACGGAACGTCGTCAAGAGCGGGAAGGGACCTCAAAGGGTCATCTGGTCCAACCCCCGTGCTTCAAGCAGGAGACCCTACGCCATCCTGTTCAAATGGCTGTCCAGTCTCTCCTGGAAGACTTTCATCGATGGAGCAGCCACAACTTCTGGAGGCAAATTGTTCCACTGGTTAATCGTTCTAACCATGAAGAAGTTTCTCCTGAATTCCAGGTTTCTCCTTAATAATTTCTCCTTAATTCTAGGTTTCTCCTGGATGAGTTTCCATCCGTTGCTCTTTGTCCTGCCCTCAGGGGCTTTGGAGACCCCCCCTCCTCTCCTTTGGGGCAGCCCCTCAAATATGGGAAGGTGCTATCCTGTCCCCCACTAGGCCTCCTTTTCTCTAGACGAGTGAAACTGAAATCCTGCAACCATTCTTTGTATATTTTACTCCCCGGAACTTTATTCCGCTCAGTTTCTCTTCTTTTTGCAAACTCTCAACCTCTTTTTTTTTGTCCTGTGGTGACCAAAACTGTCTTGGTGGAAGGATACACAACTATTCAGGCCACGGGAGATACTCAAAGACGGTATTTTATACAGGAGCGCAAGCGGGACAAGGTACAGGTAATTCTCCACTTACGACCAGAATTGACCCCAACATTTCTGTTCCCAAGTGAGGCATTTGTTCAGTGAGGTTTGCTCCATTTTATATATATTTTTTCTTGCCACATTGCTTAAACAAATCGCTGCAGTTGTTATGTTAGTGACATGGTTGTTACTTGATTAATGACCAGTCCTCACACTCATGACTGTTACAGCGTCACCAGGGTTACAGGATCCAAATGAAGGTGCGTGAACCACCCGCATCCCAGGGCAGGGGGACAGCCAGGGGTGACTTTCCCAGCCAGCAAAGTCAACGTGGGAAGACAGATTCGCTTAATGATGGCCTGGTTCACTGAACAGCTGCAGTGATTCACTTAGTGACTGTGACAAGAAAGGTCATAAAGTGAGACAAAATTCACTTAACGGGTCTTGCTTAGCAACAGAAATCCTAATCCGAATTGTGGTCGTAAGTCCAGATGTTGTGTGAATGCTCCAACACTGGAAGTTTTTAAGAAGAGATTGGAGAGCCATTTGTCTGAAATTATGTAGGGTTTCCTGTCCAAGCAGTCGGGTAGGACTAGAAGACCTCTAATGTCCCTTCCAACTATTCTCTTCTATTATTTGTCTCTTCTATTTTTACTCTCTTCTCTTCTGCATTCTACTCTATCCTATCCTATCCTGCATTCTATTCTGTATTCTATTTTCTCCTTTATTCTATTCTGCATTTTTTTTGTCTTCTGTATTTTATTCTACTCTAGTTTCTACTCTATTCTATTCTGCATTCTCTTCTATTTTCTATTTTATTCTATTATATTTTTATTCTATTATTTTCTTCTCTATTCTTCTCTATTCTTCTCTTCTCTTCTCTTCTCTTCTCTTCTCTTACGACCTGTAGTGGGATTATAGCTCCCTGTTCCCAATTTTGGCCATTTCCAGATGCCTGGACATCAAATCCCGGATTCCACAGCCAGCTTGGCTATTGATGAGAATTCTGGGAGTTGAAGTCCACAGGCCTGGAAGCCGCCAACACGGGATTTTTTCTGGCTCTCCCTCACCAAAGGACGTGCTGCCCTCTAATGGCCCGAAAAGAAATTCTTCTTGCGTTTTTTAATCCTTCCCATTCTAGAGCGGTAGATTATCCATAATCAGATCTGGTCAGGAGGAGAACAGAGGATTTAGTCCAGGGCTCCCCAAATGTGACAATTTTAAGACTTGTGGACTTCAACTCCCAGAATTCCTCGGCCAACAGACCGGGGGCCTCCAACCTCAGTCACTTTAAGACTTGTGGACTTCAACTCCCAGAATTCCTCAGCCAACAGACCAGGGGCCTCCCACCTCAGTCGCTTTAAGACTTGTGGACTTCAACTCCCAGAATTCCTCAGCCAACAGACCAGGGGCCTCCCACCTCAGTCACTTTAAGACTGTGGACTTCAACTCCCAGAATTCCTCAGCCAGCTTTGCTGGCTGAGGAATTCTGGGAGTTGAAGTCCACAAGTGTTAAAATTGCCAAGTTTGGGGACCTCTGATTTAGGAGAATATATTCTAGAATGGAGTAGAAATGAGAAAAAACAGAATAGCCCCTTTTTCTCCGTAACACTTTTTATTCTAGTAAATTGAACAGCATGTTCCATCTGGATTGGCAGGCATTTGGCAAGCGAAGTGCAATTTTCAAGACCAACTTCCTTGCTCTGCCTATAGAGAAAAGTTTCCGATCCATGCGTGCTGCCGGTTCCGACATGCGGGTGAAACACGGACACGAACCGTCACAATTGATACAAAAGCAAGGAGGGGCGCAAAGAGATGAAACTGGGTGAAACTAGGCTTCATGTGGGGTCCTTGGTGCCCGCTTGGCTTGGTGATTTTCTTAAAGACATTTTAGGATCCAACTAGGGAACATTATCAGTGCTAGAAGGGAGTGGGGTTTGTGGAGGAGGAGGAGGAGGAGGAGGAGGAGGAGAACCACAACTGTGGGGTACTTGGTGCTCTCTCAGCTTGATGGCTTTCTTACAGATGTTTCATTACCAAACTCAATAACATCATCTTCCCTACTAACACTGATGATGTTCCCTAGTTGGGTCATGAAACGTCTGCAAGAAAACCATCAGGCTCAGAGACCACCCAGGACCCCACAGTTCTCCTCCTCCTCCTCCTCCTCCCTCCCCCTCCTCCTCCTCCTCCTTTCTAGCACTGACATTGTTCCCTAGCTGGGTCATGAAACGTCTGCAAGAAAACCACCAGGCTCAGAGACCACCCAGGCACCCCACGGCGTTTCTCATCCTTGTCAGCTTGAAGCTGGGTGACCCCCCCAGAATCCCCCAACCTGCCAAGAGGCGGGAAAAGAGCTTTTGTAGCCCTCCACAGCTTGACTTAAAAAACTTTTTTGTGAATCCAGGAAGAAGGACATCGACGTGTCACAACCGCTCAGGAACCTTCCAAATGCCCAAAGTCATCCCTTTATTTTATTTTTTTAACGGCATGCAATGCAATTCTTATATAGTACTCACACACACACACACACACACACACACACACACACACACACACACACAGGCCCCAGCATCAGTGAACCCAAGTCTGACCCAGTGAACGAAACTAGCCAGAAATCCTTGGCAGAGAACGACAGACGAAGCAGCAGCTGAGCCAAAGGTCCCAAAATAACATCTTTGGGGAAGAAATGGGTTGGAGGGGGTGCAGAGCAGAGGCGGGGGGTCACCGCAGTTCTTTCTCCAGGTCTGGGACAGGACGGGGGCGCAACCTTCCAGGAGGCCGGAATCTGTAGGAAAGTAAGGAAACTTGCATCAGAAGACGATTTCCTTGGGGAGAAGATTTCCTTCTACCCTGGGCCACAAATTTCAAAGCGGACCAGGTGGGTAGGTGGGTCTTGGGGGGAGGAAGCGGTCAGGACTCCCACAAATCCACCCCCATTCGAATCACGAGTCTCCAGCCGCGTCTCTCAAATTGATTTATTAGGAGTGACCATGTCGGCGTTACCCGGGTGCAGCCCACATTTTAATCTCCTTCGTTTTCCCCTTCCCTGGCCTTCCTCCCACCCCCCTACCCCCCCGGATGGTATATATTCTCCACTGGGACACATCCCTAGCCAGGAATCATCAGGAGGCTGCGAGTTCTAGTCCCCCGCCTTGGGCATGAAAGCTGGCCGGGTGGCTTGTGGGCCAATCTCTCAGGCCGACCCACCTCACAGGGTTGTTGTTTTTGTTGTGGGCGGCGGCGGGGGGGAAATAGGAGGAAAAAAATACCAGACCTATTGGCCACCTGGAGTTACTCACAAAGACAATCAAGGTCGGAACACAAATTAAAATAGAATTCAGAATAGAAATAAAAAGAGTCAAATAACATAAAGTGACGAACGAAAGGAATAATAAAATGACATAAAGAAGTGGAGTGAAATGAAGTAAAATAAAGTACGTAAAGTAAAAAGAGTAAAGTAACATAAAATAAAAACATCGTAATAGTTATAATAATAATAATAACAACAACAACAATAATGATAATATAATAATAATAGTAATAGTAATAATAATAATAGAAATAATAATAAAAATAAAAATCAAATAAATAATAAAAATAGTAATTTAAAAAATAAAAATAGTAATTAAAAAATAGTAATTAAAAATAAAAAATAGTAATTAAAAAAATAAAAAATAGTAATTAAAAAAATAAAAAATAGTAATTAAAAAAATAAAAATAGTAATTAAAAAAATAAAAATAGTAATTAAAAATAAAAATAGTAATTAAAAATAATAAAAAATAGTAATTAAAAATAATAAAAAATAGTAATTAAAAAAAATAAAAAATAGTAATTTAAAAAAATAAAAAATAGTAATTAAAAAAATAAAAATAGTAATTAAAAAAATAAAAAATAAAGTAAAGCAACTTCCATTTATCCCAGGGTGCCAATTCAGCTTTCTGGGTCCCTTTGAGACTCAACCCAGTTGCAATTCTCTCCACGAGGCTTTCTAAGGCCCTGGAAAGGGGGAAGGTCAAGGGGGCTGGTTCTCCATCTTGCCCCCCGCCCCCAGCCCAGCCCCTGGCAAGAGACGGCCAGGCCAGGGCCGCCTGGCACACGGCTTTTGGGGTGGGGGGCTCTTGATCTTACCGGCCTCTCCTACCCTCTGGAGCTGCTCAGGCGGTTCCCTCCGATCCGGTCCAGGGGGAGCCCAATCCGCTTCTTTGGCACCGGCAGGACTTTCCTGCGAGAAAGAAAGAGAGACGGGCGTCGAGGAGGGAGGGGCTCTGGGGCTTCTTTCAGGCCTGGGGGGTAGCCCCCCCACCGTCCCGGGCCTTCCTGCCGGGCCATGGAAGAGAATCTCTGTAGCTCTGCAGGGCTGGTCTGGGGGCTCCTGGGGGCCCTCTGAGCTGGGTGGGCTTCTTGCGGACGTTTCACGACCCGACTAGGGAACCTCATCAGTGCTAGAAAGGAGAGGGGTTTGTGCAGGGGTGGGGGAAGGAGGAAGGAGGGAGAACGACTGTGGTGTCCTTGGGGGTCTCTGACTTCGGGTGTTTTCTTGCAGGCATTTCATGACCCAACTAGGTCACGTCATCAGTGCTGGAAGGGAGGGGGTTTGCTGATGGAGGAGAAGTTAATTCCACTCCAGTCCTAGTACTGATGATGTTACTTATTTGGGTCATGAAAGGTCTGTAAGAAAACAACTGAGGTCAGAGACCACCAAGGGCACCACTCTCCTCCTCCTCTTCCTCCACCCCTCCTTCTCCTCCCCTTTCTTCCTTCCTTCCTTCCTTCCTCCCTCCTCCTCCTCCTCCTCCTCCTCCTCTCCTCCTCCTCCCTTCCTTCCTTCCTTCCTTCCTTCCTCCCTCCCTCCATCCCTCCTCCTCCTCCTCCCTTCCTTCCTTCCTCCCTTCCTCCTTCTCCTCCTCCCCCTTCCTTCCTTCCTTCCTTCGTTTCTCCCTCCTCTCTCCCTTCCCTCCTCCTCCTCCTCCCCTTCCTTCCTTCCTTCCTCCCTCCCTTCCTCCTCCTCCTTCTCCTCCTCCTCCCTTCCTTCCTTCCTCCCTCCCTCTCTCCCTTCCCTCCTTCTCCTCCCCTTCCTTCCTTCCTCCTTCCGCCCTCCTCCCTCCTTCCTCCTCCTCCTCCTCCTCCTCCTCCTCCTCCCTTCCTTCCTTCCTTCCTTCCTTCCTTCCTTCCTTCCTTCCTCCTCCTCCATCCCTCCTCCACCTCCCCCCTTCCTTCCTTCCTCCCTCCCTCTCTCCCTTCCCTCCTCCTCCTCCTTCCTTCCTTCCTTCCTTCCTCCTCCTCCTTCTCCTCCTCCTCCCCTTCCTTCCTTCCTTCCTCCCTCCCTTCCTCCTCCTCCTCCTCCTCCTCCCTTCCTTCCTTCCTTCCTTCCTTCCTTCCTTCCTCCCTCCCCTCTCCTTCCTCCTCCTCCTCCTCCTCCCCTTCCTTCCTTCCTTCCTTCCTTCCTTCCTTCCTTCCTCCCTCCTTCCTCCTCCTCCTTCTCCTCCTCCTCCCTTCCTTTCTCCCTCCCTCTCTCCCTTCCCTCCTCCTCCCTTCCTTCCTTCCTTCCTCCTCTCTCCCTTCCCTCCTCCTCCTTCTCCTCCTCCTCCCCTTCCTTCCTTCCTTCCTCCTTCCTTCCTTCCTCCTCCTCCTCCTCTCCTCCTCCTCCTCCTCCTCCTCCTCCTCTCCTCCTCCTCCTCCTCCTCCTCCTTCCTTCCTTCCTTCCTTCCTTCCTCCTTCCTCCCTTCCTTCCTTCCTTCCTTCCTTCCTTCCTTCCTTCCTCCTCCTCCTCCTCTTCCTCCTCCTCCTCCTCCTCCTCCTCTCATCAGGAGACTTCAGTCCTGTCAGCAGGAGCCTTCCCTTACAGTACACATCCATCATCCATCCATCCATCCCTCCATCCATCCATCCATGGATTCCTTCCACAAACAAAGGAACGTCACACGTCTTAATTTTACGTCTCGCTTCAGCACGGACCCTCTTTAGGGGATTCCATTTACTCTCCAGCGTTTCTCTTCCGGCAGGCTCCGCTCTTTAGCTCTTCTCAAGGGGACCTTCGGCTGCAGCTCTGCACATCATCCACCTCAGGGGAGGTTTTTTTTTTTTGTGGGGGGAGTTCTGCTGTCCCCCCCTTTTTTATTTTATTTTTTTGCAAAATGGCAGCGGGCCAAACAGTATTTCTGAAATCCATTGAATTCCCAGAAAGAGCAAAGTTTGCAGTAGAGATTTCCCCATCGCCCCCTTTCTCAGGTTTGTTCATTTTTAAAATGTCCTTCCGGAGTTTTCCAAGCCCCTTTTCCTCCCCGCCCTGATTCTGGCCTGCCGTCTCTTTGGACCTCGCTACAGCCCCCCACCCGCCATCCTTCCGATTGTGGGGTGCAGCTGCAACTCCCACACCCACAACTGGGACAATTGCGCAGCCGCTTTGCCCCTAAAGTGTTCTCGGTTTTCTTCACAGCCCCTTTTTTCCCCATCCGGGCCGTTTTTTTCCTAGTCATACGCAGAACGCCATTTCCCGCCCACACACACAATATTTGCAAACCACTTGCGACCCTCATTTTTCGCCCCTGTGACAGGGACATTCGCGAAACCTTTCCTTCAATTGCCCGCCTTGCCATTTGCTCAATCACTTCCACGTCTAAATGTCTAAAAAAATTCATTCCTGCCCGTCCTCGGTTGAGTTGGCTCCCATATAGAATAACCGAAAGACACAGTTGGAAGGGACCTCGGAGGTCTTCTAGTCTAACCCTCTGTTTGCGCAGGAGACCCTATGCCATTTCAGACAAATGGCTGTCCAGGCCCCTCTGGAAAACCTCCAGTGACGAGGGAGGGAGGCAGGTGAGGGAGGGAGGGAGGAAGAAAGGAAGGAAGGAAGGAAGGAAGGAAGGAAGGAAGGAAGGAAGGAAGGAAGGAAGGAAGGAAGAAGAAGAAAGGAAAAAGGACAGTAGATGAAGTCAGGGAAGGAAGGGTGGGAGGAAGAAATGAGGGAAGGATAAGGGGAGGAAGGATGATGAAGGAAGGAAGGAAGAAAGAAAAAGGAAGGGAGGAGGAAGGAAAGAGGGAAGGAGGAAGAAGGAAGGAAGGAAGAAGGAAGGAAGGAAGAAGAAGAAAGGAAGAAAAGGAAGAAGGAAGAAAAGAAAGCAAGGAAGAAAAAGAAAGCAAGGAAGAAGGAAAGAGGGAGGGAGGAAGAAGAAGGAGGAAGGAGGAAGTAGAGAGGAAGGAAGGAAGGAAGGAAGGAAGGAAGGAAAGGAAGGAAGGAAGGAAGAAGAAAAGGAAAGGAGATTAAGTCAGAGAAGGAAGGGTGGGAGGAAGGATAATGAAGGAAGGAAGGAAGAAAGAAAAAGGAAGGAAGGAGGAAGGAAGGAAGAAGAAAGGAACGAGTAAAGAAGGAGGAGGAAGGAAGAAAGAAAAAGGAAGCAAGGAAGAAGGAAAGAGGGAGGGAGGGAGGAAGAAGGAAGGGAGGAAAGAAGAAAGAAGAAAGGAAAAAAGAAGGAGGAGGAAGAAGGGAAAAAGGAAGGAAGGAAGGAAGGAAGAGGAAGGAAGGAAGAAGGAAGGAGGAAGTGAGAAGGAAGGAAGGAAGGAAGGAAGGAAGGACTGAATGGAGAAGATCGTCATCCATCACCTCAGGAGCAGCCAGAGTGAAGAGGCAGGAGAACCGCTGGGGCCACCTACCTCTGCTTGGTCCTCAGGCCCTTGGAGAGCCGGTCAAGGCGTCCACCAAACCCCGCGAAGCTTCTCTTCGTCTTGGTCTCAAAGACGTCGTTCTCCAAGGACGCCAGTTTGTTCAGGAGTAACATTTCGGCCACCAGGTCAGTTGTGGACTTCTCTGGCCTGGACGGAGGAAGCCATCCTGGGCCGGGGCCGAGCACGGGGTCAAGGGGCTGCTGTGGCATGAAACGAAGGTGGAGTGAGGGTTCCAAGTAACAAAACCCATAGCAAGCAAGACCCCCAAGGCATGCAGGCTCCTCAAAGGATACTCGTAATTGGGAATTCTCCTAGCGGCACCTACCTGGGGGAAACCGACTCGGAAGTAGTCTCCCATGTCTTTCACCTCATTAAAAGTCCAAAGTTTCCCCACTTCCTCAAAACCATCAGTCACATCCCAGAAGGGGCTTGACAGCGGGGTGGGATTCAATTTTTTTAACAACTGGTTCGGTGGGCGTGGCTTAGCTGGTGGGTGTGGCTTGGTGGTCATGTGACTGGGTGGACATGGCTTGGTGGTCGTGTTATTGACTGGGCGTGGCCAACTCAACATTACCCACATCAAGGCACGCATCTCCTTGCCTGGCCTCTCGTGACTGTGGGGATGCTGCAACAGTCGTAAGTGTGAAAAACGGTCATAAGTCCCTTTTTTCAGTGCCATTGTAACTTTGAATGGTCACTCCATACAAGCAAAGAACCAGCAAAGGAGGGGAAAAAAACTCCAGAGAAGTTCCTGAGACAGGAAGTCTAGTCCTGCCAAGAATGTAATAAGGGTTAACAGAGAGGCAGTTTCTGTAAGCAACGCCAGAATGTTTCCTTCCTGCCTTCCTTGCAGGATTAGCCCAGTCATTTCTTATAACAACCGGTTCTCCAAACTGCTTAGAATGTTAACAACTGTTTCTAGCCAATAGGTGCAAACCGTTAGAATCCCACCCTTGGCTGGCAGCCTGGTGGCATCGCTCCGCCTTCTGACTGGGTGTGAGAAATGACCTTGGTTCTCAAGAGAAAAGATGTTGTTTTGGCTAAAGATTCCTCTCCTCTTTTTAAAAATAATTTTTAAATTGAAAATAAACATTAAAATATTGAATGTTGTGGTCTTCTTGGACAATACATTTCAGTCAAAACATTTTACATTATAGGAGATATATATATATTTATACACACACACAAACACACACACGCACATACACATTTAAGCTTTATACCATTTTTGTTCTTCTTATACCTCATTTCTATTTCATCTTTAATTCTAATTTCAACTTTGTGTGCTCCCTTTCATGTCCCTCCACGTGTAGAATTTGTTCCATCATTTGTAGTATTCTGTTTTTTCTTCTTCTTTCAATTCTAGCGTCAAACTATCTAATTCAACGCATTGAAAAATCTCCGTCTCAGTTCTACCCTCAGCTCCAGCGGGGCAACACTTGAAGTGGTCAAAATGGCTTCCGTCAGGTCAGCTTCAGGGTTGACAAGATGGAGTGAAGGACAGTGGCTATGTAGGCATAAGGTCTCCCTGTCTCCCCCCAGATCTCCACCCTAAAGAATCTGGCAGGCTTCTCTTGGGAAAACACACAATACGTGGTTGTGGGAATTGGGTGTGCCTGGAAGTCTCCAAACCTGGCCACTTTGTGAAGACTCGTGGACTTCAACTCCCAGAATTCCCCAGCCAGCAGAGTTTATCGTTTGGAACTCCTGTGGGTGTTTTTTTTTTTTGCTTCCTGTCACCTTCACCAAAAGATGTTGACCCTGACGGAGGCCGGCGGGATGTCCGTCTTATTACATAGAACCAGACAGGAAACTTGACCAGGTGAGCTAATTCCACTTTATTGCAAAGCTGCAGGAACAAAATCGTGTAGATCTGAAAGTACAAATCTCCCACTGTCTTTTTTTTTTATAGCCTGAGAAAGTAGGGAGGGCTCCTTCTCAGCCTCTTGCCCCACCCATTATGCAAATGAGGACTCAGCGGTCTCTTTTCTGACAGTTCCCACAGGGCCCGTTTTAGATGCAGGTGAGTGCAGGGCGCATGCAGAGTCCTGGGCAGGGCGAAAAATGGGCCTCCTGGAAGTTTGGGGAGGCCAGAAATGGGTTTGTTTCCAGCCTCCAGAAATCCTCCGGAGCCCGGGGAGGACAAAAACACTCCTCTCCCCGCCCCATGGTGCAGGAGGCCGACTAGGCCACGCCCAACATGGCCACGCCCACCCAGCAATTGAGTAGAGAACCCTTTGCTAAAATTTTTGAATCCCACCCCTTGCTACCTTCCTTTCCTCCCTCTCCCAAGGTCTTTCCCGATACGTTTACACGAACATAATCCGAAAACTCTGGAAAGTTTGACCAGGAACGCATGAGGCCGCCCCAAGCAAGAAAGCCACAGGAGAGAGAAGGTCACCACCCAGTGATTTTGGCCAAGGACAGGCAGAGGGGCAGAGGCCCTTACCTCTTGCATGCCCTGTGCCTGGTCGGCTCTCCTGGGCTGCCAGAGGAACAGAAGGATCAGGATGAGGAATCCCGCTGTCTGCTGACAGAGCTGCATCTGCAAAGGAAGTGGGACTTTTAAGTTTCTTTAATTTGCAGGAATTCGTTGACAGGAGGGGGCTTTTCCCGGAGGGCACAAGATATTTTAGCATGCACAAAAAAGAAAAAGAGCGAGAAAGGTTAAACAGAATCTTCCTTCCTTTTTTAAAAATACACTTTTTAAAAGAAGTTTTGTTAAAGGTTTCTTTGGGGTAAAATCTTGTGGGTTTTTTTTTCTTCTCTTTTTTTTTGGAATTTGCATTTTAAATTTCTCAATAAAAAAAATAAAGAAATTTTAAAAAAAGATATATTAGCATGCAATGAAATTTCATCTTAATGAATGCCGATTCATGTACATTTAAAGTGACGATAAAGTTAATTCTAAGTTCTTTTTTTTAAATTTTTTTTTATATCAATTTTCATTCATAAACGTTTTTGAATAACAGTGCATTGGCAGAGCATTATTTACAAATAAAAAACACCAACCAACATACGTTGGTAATAAATCTCAACATACAAACTAATAGCAATAGTAACGGTATAATAACAGTACTAAGAGTATAACCAAGAGAGTTGATCTAACTTTCTTCTTACATTAAGTTAATTACATTTTTATCAATGACTACATTTACATTTATCTACCTCTTTACTTTCACTATATATAATATTAACCTTCACAATCTTACTTTCCCTAATTTCTACCTCTTTTCTCTGTCCATTCATAGAATTTATTCCATGTCTGAAAGTATTCTGAATCGTCTTTGTCTTTAATGTTTAAAGTTAATCTATCCATTTCAGCACAGTCCTAAATTTTCCTAATTATAACCTCATCCGGTGGGGTATTCATATTTTTCCAGTATTTAGCATATGTAAGGTGTAACACTACGGGCTTGCTTTGTCATAATCCTCTGATAGTGTACCTAAAAGGCACATTTCTGGTTTAAACTCAATATTTTGTTCAGTTATCGTTTCCAACCATTTATGTACATATTCTCCCAATTCTAAATTCGGTCGTTAAAGCAGCACGAACTAGCTGCTGTGCTCCAATACACCACCAGGTGGCACTCGTGCTCTCTGACTGCTGCATTGTAGCCCAGCAGGGGCGTCTCGTTGGTTTGGACTCTCCCTGGTTAAACGTCCAAGAAATTGTGTCCACATCCACACAAAACCCCACAAGGAAATAAGACACTCATTTCAAAACCTTGGGGCATAAGTCCAATTTGGGCATTTTGCCTGCCTAAATTAGAAGGTGTCCCCCTTTTTTCTGGCCAAGCATTTGGATCAGAATACGATTTTGACATTAGTACATGATAACATCAAAATGTCAGAATAACATGTTGATGTTATCCTAAGAGACATTGTTTTGCTCATCCTCCTGTGGGTGCAGAAGGTGGCTACCTTCCTCTTTGCTTGTGGCGTCAAAAGTGCCAAAATGCAAAGCTCACACCTTCCTAAGTAGCTCAGATAATGGGATTTTAGTATTTAGTATTTTCGTATTTGTTGGATTTGTCCATCGCTTGCAAGATACAGGTATAAGAACAAATATAGTTTTGAATATATGAGATAAATAAATAAATAAATAAAATAAGAAATAAATAGATAAATAAATAAAATAAGAAAAAGAAAAAGAAACAATAGGACAGGGACGGTAGGCACAATTGGTGCGCTTATGTACATCCCCCCTACAGACCTCTTAGGAAAGGGGTGAGGTCAATAGTGGATAGTCTAAGGTTAAAGTTTTTGGGGTTTGGGGAAGAAGCCACATTTTAGGAAGACAGAATAAAGTTTTGTGTTTTTTTTATTTCAGATCTTTATCTTATCTTTATTATTTTACAAATAGCTCCAGGTGACAAGCATGTAAAACTCCTTCCTTTTTTTAAATTTTCTCCACAATCCTGTGAGATGGTCAGAGCTGGATTGTGGGGTCCTTGGTGCTCTCTGAGCTTGGTGGTTTCCTTGCAGACGTTACATGACCCAGCTAAGTAACATCATCAGTGCTAGAAGTAAGTGGGGTTTATAGACAAGAGGAGGAGGAGGAGGTTTATAGACAAGAGGAGGAGGAGGAGGACTGAGCGGGTCCTTGGTACTCTCTGAGTGGGAGGCTTCCTTGCAGACGTTTCATGACCCAACTAGGTAACATCATTAGTGCTAGAAGTAAGTGCGGTTTATAGACAAGAGGAGGAGGAGGAGGACTGAGGGGGTCCTTGGTACTCTCTGAGTGGGAGGCTTCCTTGCAGACGTTTCATGACCCAACTAGGTAACATCATCATTGCTAAGAGGGAGTGGAGCTTGTGAAGAGGAGGAGGAGAAAGTGGAGGAAGAAGAGTGCAGGTTTTCTTGGTGCTCTCTGAGCTTGGATGGTTTTTTTGCAGATGTTTCCTGACACAACCAGAGAACATTATGCACTGATGATGTTACCCAGTTGGGTCATGAAACATCTGCAAGAAAACCCCCAAGCTCAGAGAGCACCGAAGGATATTTAAAACAGTAAAAACAAACAAAGGACCTTTTCCCTCAAACTCCAAAAATATTTCCATTGGCAGAATTTTTTTAAGCTTTGCTCCTCTTTCTCCATTTCAACTGCACAGGTGTTTCTGCCTAAAAAGGAGACCTAATTCCTCTCCCCACCTGATGCGATTTTAAAGTCAGGTTCTGCACTTAGGCAAGAAAAAACAAAACGCACAGGTACAGCATAGGTGGTCCCTGGCTCAATAGTGGTGACTGTGGAGTGGGGTCTTGGAATCCTAGTGGACAATCGATTAAATCTGAGCCAGCCGTGTGCGGTAGCTGCCGAAAGAACCAATGCGATCCTAGGCCGCATCGACAGACCGACAGAATCAAGATCACGTGAGGTGTTGATACCTCTTGATAAGGCCTTGGTAAGGCCACACTTGGAATTCTGCATCCAGTTTTGGTCGCCATGATGTAAAAAAAGATGTTGAGACTCTCGAAAGAGTGTAGAGAAGAGCAACAAAGAGGATTTTAGGGGACTGGAGGCTGAAACATACGATGAACGGTTGCGGGAACTGGGCCTGGCTAGTCTAGGGAAGAGAAGGACCAGGGGAAACAGGAGAGCATCTTCCAATACTTGAGGGGCTGCCCCAGAGAGGAGGAGGAAGGGGGTCAAGCTATTTTCTAAAGCACCTGAAGGCCAGACCAGGAATCATGGATGGAAACTGAACAAGGAGAGATTCAACCTGGAAATAAGGAGAAAGTTTCTGACAATGAGGACAATTAATTGGTGGAACAAGTTGCTTTCAGAAATTGTAAATGCTCCAACGCTGGAAGTTTTTAAGAAGAGACTGGACAATCATTTGTCCGAAATGGTGTAGGATGTCCTGCTTAGGCAGGGGGTTGGACTAGAAGACCTCCAAGGACCCTTCCAGCTCTGTTATTCTATTCTACTCTAATAAAGCAGGTTAAGAAATGAGTGGAGCTGTTCCACTTTTTGCAGATCCTGCCTCTCGTTCCCACGTGCACGATAAGCTGGGCAAATAAATGAGGTTGAGTGGAAACAAGTTTTTTTTCGGCTTTCTTTCTTTTGAGCAGGAAAATAAAAGTATGGGGATATGCTGTGTTTTTGTTTTTTTTAAAAAAAGGTCCTGATCTGTGTCTGCAGCATGTAGACCAGATTACGAAGGAGAAGTTTTGTGCTCAAAGGTTCCTGAAAAGCTTTTACAAACACAAGTTGCACAAAGCTGCACAAATCCTCCTTCGCTGACAACTAAAATGCTACCAGACTGCAAGTTGGCTCGGTTTTTATTCCTGGATCCTTTTTTAGAATTTGTTCTGACCCAGGCTTCCTCGAAAACCTCAAAGCCGACCTCTCATCCGGATAAAACCCCTTTTTATTTAATTTACGGTGAATTCCACTCCAGCAAACTCCCAGCAAACAGTCTTTCAAGAGAGTCCACAATTACAGACCTTGATCAGGCTGGGAGAGCTGCCAGACCGATATCTTCCAAACGCCACGTTGTAGCAGTAATGACTCGGCAAGAAGTCAGGAACAGATCTTCACCCCTCATGAATTGAACTAATTGCCTCCTGCAAAGCCCACTCCCCTTTCGCTCCTCTTTTATTCCCTCTGGGAGGGGCCATTCATTGTCCACCTGAGTTCTTTACTCCCAAGTCGACCCTTGTTCCTTAGCTGTTCCCTTCATCTGGCAGCTCTGTGCATGCGTACACTGGGAACAGGCTCCAGCTGTTCTTCTTCCCCACTGATCTCCAACTCCGAAGGCAGCTGATAACTGTCGGACAGTCCTGGCCCCATCTCTGCCTCTTGTTCCTTAGTTTTTCCCTTCTTCTGGCAGCTTTACACATATGCACACTGGGAACAGGCTCCAGCTGCTCTTCTTCCCCACTGATCTCCGACCCCGAAGGCAGCTGATAACTGTCGGACGACCCTGGCTCTATCTCTGCCTCCGACGCAGAGCATCCATCCGAGCCTTCCCCAAACTCCAGGACTGGCCCGTGTGCCTCCCCAACCTCCTCACTGTCTGAGTCTCCTGCCATCTCTGCTGGCTGCTGCAAAAGAATTAATGTACTCTTTAAAAAATATATATATCTTGGAAAGTCCCCAAGGATTCTCAGGTCAGCAACAAGATCGGTAGAGTTTGTCTTTACTGTTGCTTTGGATCTGAAGGTAGTTCAGATCAGGAAAAGCAGAGAAGAGAGGTTGAAATGGAAAAGAATAGTTGCAGGAATTGGGTTTCTTTAGTTTAATAAAGAGAAAGGCCAGGGGTGACTTGTTAGCATTCTTCCAATATTTGAGGGGCTGCCCCAAAGAAGAGGGAGTCAAGCTATTTCCCAAAGCATCTTTGAAGGCCAGAGAAGGAATAATGGATGGAAACTGACCCAGGAGAAAGATTCAACCTGGAAATAAGGAGAAACTTTCTGACAGGGAGAACAATCCACCCATGGAACAGAAGTTGCCTTCGGAAGTTGTGGGAGCTTCATCCCTGGAGACTTCCAAAAAGAGGCTGGACTGCCCTCTGTCAGAAATGCTGTAGGATCTTCTGCTTGGACAAGGGGTTGGACTAGATGACCTCCAAGGTCCCTTCCAACTCTGGTATTCTATATTCAGTGGAACAGAAGTTGCCCTCGGAAGTTGTGGGAGCTTCATCCCTGGAGGCTTTAAAAGAAGAGACTGGAGTGCCCTCTGTCAGAAATGGTGTGGGGTCTCCCGCTTGGGTGGGTGGGAGGGTTGGACTAGATGACCTACAAGGTCCCTTCCAACCCTGTTTGTCTGTTAATTCATCAGTGGAACCGAAATTGCCTCGAAGTCCGGCCAGTAAACACTCTGCTAGCGCCATTCAGTTGCTCAGACTCCACCCCGCAAGGGATCATGGGGTCGTTAAGAGAAGATGGCCGCGGGGATGCTGCAAGTGCGAAAGTCGGTTTTTTCAGTGGTGCTGTAGCTTTGAACACTCACTAAATGGACAGTTGTAAGTCGAGGACTATCTGCAAATACCGGTGCCTAAGACCGGACGCTTCCTCACCACCCACTTGCCTTTCTTGGGGTGATTTATTTCAATGGGGTTCCTTGGCCCAAAGCCAGCAAAGGGGGGGTCTAAGTTCACTCGCTCAGCCGCACCAATCTTGCAAACTGTCAAGTACTTCCGTTCCCAGGCAGAGATTCTTCATTACGGGTGGGGCACAGCAGAGGAAAACGATTCCTGCTTCCTCCCTGGACATGAGCTCAGGATCCCAAAAGATCTGGACAATAAAGGAGAACATCTGCAGCTCGGTCATTGCACGGGTTGATCGTCCTCACTGTTAGGAAGTTTCTCCTAAGTTCTCAGTTGCTTTTCTCCTTCATTAGTTTCCCTCCGTTGCTTCTTCTCCTGACGTTGTGGGATGACCCAAAGGGGCGTGGCACAAAAATAACCAAGTCACCCAAGTAGAATAAAGTCCCTTTAATGCCTCCAACCTGGACCCCGATGTCCAATTATCCTCCGCTGGAGATCAAACTCTTCCGAAAACAGTCTACGAAGGGCAGAAATGCAGTCCGAACCCAAAGTAAAGATAATTAGAAATAAATAAAAAAAAACTCCAACACAAACCACGCTGAAGTAATTAACACGGCAGACCAGGGTGATAAATTGCAGACTTTCAAAGGAGAATGAATGTAGCACCCACAGTTAGGAGGACGCCAAAACCCAGATAAGCCTCAACCAAGATAATGCAGGCTTTGCTTCCAGCAAGGAGCTGTGTACAAACGCCCCACTTATATCCTGTTCTCCCAGCTGTAACCAATGAAGGGGATCAGGGCCCTTTTCTCCCCCGTAAGCCACCTTGCTCCCTTCTCTGTTCCTCCCTGCATGCCATAGGATGAAGAGCGGGGGGTGGGGGGCGGCTTGTATCTTCCTCTGAAGGCCAAGCCGGACTGTGCCCTTCCCCAATTTCCTCCACAGCCACTGGAGCCACACTCCCACTCCCTGTCACCTCCTCAATCTCCCCCTCAGAATCAGACTCCAACAAGGGCGTGAGACTTTGGGTGATTTGGAGAAGAGCTTGACCCCCTCCTCTTCTTTGGGGCAGCCCCTCAAATGTTGGGAGATGCTATCATGATCCCTTGAATATGAGACAATCCTGGGTCGTACAAACAGAGGCATAGAATCCAGATCATGTGAAGTGTTAGTGCTGCTTTATACAACGCTAGTAAGGCCACACCTGGAATACTGCAACCAATTTTGGTCTCTGTACTAACAAAACAAATGTTGAAACTTGGGGAAAAGCAAGTAAGATGTTCAAAGGCCTGGAGACTAACACTTGAAGAAAGGGTGCAGGTTTGGGGTTGAACAGAAAAGAAAAATTAGGCGCAACACGATAGCAGCCTTCCAGTATTTGAGGGGCTGCCCCAGAGAAGAGGAAG
Organism: Pseudonaja textilis; assembly: GCF_049901715.1. Classification (NCBI taxonomy): domain Eukaryota; kingdom Metazoa; phylum Chordata; class Lepidosauria; order Squamata; family Elapidae; genus Pseudonaja; species Pseudonaja textilis. Next base: position 92,815,178 of record NC_141993.1, on the reverse strand, counting down.
GGGGTCAAATTCTTCTCTAAAGCACCTTGAAGGCAGAAGAAGAAGTGAAGGGTGGAAACTAATCAAAGGAGGGAAGCAACTTGGGACTAAGGAGACATTTCCTAACCGTGAGCGCAATTAACCAGAAGAACAGAAGTTGCCTGCAGAAATTGTGGCTGCTCCAACACTGGAGGTTTGAAAGAAGAGACTGGACAGCCACTGGTCTGAAGTGATATAGGCTCTCCTGCCTGAGCAGGGGGTTGGACTAGAAGACCTCTAAGGTCCCTTCCAACTCTTATCCCATCCCATCCCATCCCATCCCATCCCTTTCCATTCATTCCATTCCATTCTATTCTATTCCATTCCATTCCATTCCATTCTATTCTATTCCATTCTATTCCGTTCTATTCTATTCTGTTCTGTTCTATTTTCTATTCTTTTCTGTTCTATCCTATTCTCCTCCTTTTGGGGAGGATTTTCATCCCTTCTTCCTCTTGGCGAGCGGAAAAGAAACCCCGAATCACAGGCTGCATGGAATGCGGGGAGAGCCCAGATATTATCCTTTTCCAAACTTTCCAAAACTTCCCTCCTTTTCCTGAAGGGATTTGTGGCTTTGCAACCTGGGGAAGCTCATTTCCCATTCCCCAAGGCACAAAACAGAGACGTTGGGAGCTGCCCACTTACCTGGCCAGGAGTCACACGGATCCCTTGGAACAAATAATTCCCCAGGTGGCCTTTACTTTCTGAGTAGATCTCTCCCCAAGCAGATCCTCTGAGTTTTCTTTCTCTCTCTGGTCTTTTATAGTCTCGCATGGAGCCTCCGAAAAGCTGCCTCTTCCCCCTCTTACATCATGTCTGAAGTTTTTTTTGGTTTTTTTTTTCCCCCAGAGCTCTGCTCTTACGTCGCTTTCTCCCTCCCCTCTGAACAGGCTGCCTGCTGTGAATGCTGGAGCTGCTTATCGCTCTAACCATGATCAGCGGAGGAATCAGGATCCGACGATGGTGGAAGAGGATCACCAGAAGCCCATCCGTCCCTCTCCAGATTGACCTTAAAAATAAAGGACGAAGAAGACACAGAATATCGCTTGACGTGGAAGAGATTTTATGAGTGGTTAGAGATCAGTAGAACTCAGGCAAAGAAAGATTACGGTTATGTATGAATTAAAGAATTCAGGATGAATGAAAGGGCAACCAGGAGGATGAGAGGACACTGGAGGCTCAAACATACGACGGACGGTTGCAGGAACTGGGCCTGGCTGGTCTAGGGAAGAGAAGGACCAGGGGAGACAGGAGAGCATCTTCCAGTATTTGAGGGAGGGGGGTTGGACTAGATGATCTACAAGGTCCCTTCCAACTCTGTTAATCTGACTTTAATCTGATTTTAATGAATAAAAGGACCAGGGGAGACAGGAGAGCATCTTCCAATAGTTGAGGGAGGGGGGTTGGACTAGATGATCTACAAGGTCCCTTCCAACTCTGTTAATCTGACTTTAATCTGATTTTATTGAATAAAAGGACCAGGGGAGACAGGAGAGCATCTTCCAATAGTTGAGGGACGGGGTTGGACTAGATGATCTACAAGGTCCCTTCCAACTCTGTTAATCTGACTTTAATCTGATTTTAATGAATAAAAGGACCAGGGGAGACAGGAGAGCATCTTCCAATATTTGAGGGAGGGGGGTTGGACTAGATGATCTACAAGGTCCCTTCCAACTCTGTTAATCTGACTTTAATCTGATTTTAAGAATAAAAGGACCAGGGGAGACAGGAGAGCATCTTCCAATATTTGAGGGAGAGGGGTTGGACTAGATGATCTACAAGGTCCCTTCCAACTCTGTTAGTGTGACTTTAATCCGATTTTAATGAGCAAAAGGACCAGGGGAGACAGGAGAGCATCTTCCAATATTTGAGGGAGGGGGTTGGACTAGATGATCTACAAGGTCCCTTCCAACTCTGTTAATCTGACTTTAATCTGATTTTAAGAATAAAAGGACCAGGGGAGACAGGAGAGCATCTTCCAATAGTTGAGGGAGGGGTTGGACTAGATGATCTACAAGGTCCCTTCCAACTCTGTTAATCTGACTTTAATCTGATTTTATTGAATAAAAGGACCAGGGGAGACAGGAGAGCATCTTCCAATATTTGAGGGGCTGCCCCAGAGAGGAGGAGAAAGGGGGTCAAGCTATTTTCCAAAGCACCTGAAGTCCAGACAAAGAATAACTGATGGAAACTGACCAAGGAGAGAGATTCAACCTGGAAACAAGGAGAAACTTTCTGAAAGTGAGAACAATCAACCCATGGAACTGAATTTGCCTTCAGAAGTTGTGGGAGCTTCATCCCTGGAGGCTTTCAAGAAGAGACTGGACTGCCATTTGTCAGAAATGGGGTAGAGTCTCCCGCTTGGGTGGGTGGGAGGGTTGGACTAGATGACCTACAAGGTCCCTTCCAACTCTAACTATCTGTTATCTATTAAATATAAAGAGGGTTTATGATTATAAACACATTGATATAATTCACAGAATTACAAATAAGCTAATACAAAGAGAAACCCAGTTAAAATTACTCCGTTGCACTATTATTATTGTTATGAGTATGCATGTTAATATCTCTGGTTTGTTTTCTTTTTGCTATTATGTAAATGTTATGCCCTGACAATACACCGTGGTCCAAGTGCTTATGAATAAAAATAAAACATATACTGGAAAAAAAAAAAGAGAAGTCCATCCATCCATCAACGGGTGGAAACTAATGAAGGAAAAAAGCAACCTAGAGTTAAGGAGACATTTCTTGGCGGTGAGAACGATTAAAAAGAGGAACGTTGCCTCCAGAAGTTGTGAGTACTTCATCACTGGAGGTTTTTAAGAAGAGACAACTATTTGGCTGAAATAGTGTAGAATCTCCTCCTTGAGCGTTAGTCTCCATCTTCCAAGTTTATATATTGTATATAAACCAGAGACCAAACTCCACTCCCTTCTAGCACTGATGATGTTTCCCAGTTGGGTCGTGAAATGTTTGCAAGAAAACGCAACTACTACATCCAGGTGGAGTGAAGTAAGTATCTAGGTGCCCCAAGGCTCCGTCTTAGCCCAGGACTCTTCGATATCTTCCTAAATGTCTCAAATGGGAGAATAGAAGGGGGGCTCATCCAATTTGGAGGCGACACTAAGCTGGCTGGAATAGCCAACACCCCAGAAGACAAGCGCAGGATACAAAAAGAGACTTGAACAAGGGGTCTCGTCCAACAAAACGGATTTTAATGTGGAGAAAAGCCAGGCTTTACACCTGGGCAGGAAAAACCAAAGGGACCAGTCCGGATTAGGCCAAACATTAGGCTCAAAAACAGGAACTGTGAGGGGGACCTTGGAGTCCTAGTAGACGATGCCTTAAACGTGAGCCAGGCGTGTTGCAGCCGCCGCCAAAAAGGCTAAGACGGTCCCGGGTTGTATAAAGAGAGGCGTAGAATCAAGATCACACAAAGTGTTAGTACCGCTTTATAAAACTCTAGTAAGGCCACACAGGAATACTACACTGGTTGCAATACAAAATTGCAATCAATTTGGGTCTCCGCATTACAAAAAAAAGATGTTGAGGCTTTGGAAAAAGTTGTTTTTCAGAAGAGTCTACATCACTTATCTGAAATGGTATAGGTTCTCCTGTTCGAGCAGGGGGCTGGACTAGAAGACCTCCAAGGTCCCTTCCAGCTCATTCATTCTGTATGTAAACAACTCCGTTCAGAGAGCATTAGGGACCCAAGCAGTGGATGGAAACTCATACAAGAGGGAAGCAACAGGGAATTAAAGGGAAATGCCCTAACAGTGAGGACAATTAACCAGTGGAACAGCCGGCCACCAGAAGTGCTCCGTCACTTAGACGCTGGCCATAAGTCACATGGTGAGAAGTCCAAATGTCTAGATTTGGATCATGTGACCCCCAAGGAGGCTGCCACCACCGAGTTAGGGCTTCTTGGAAACGTTTCGTTACCAAACTAGATAACATCATCAATTGACTGGAAGAAAACCACCGAGCTCAAAAAGCACCAAAGATCCCACAGTCCTCCTCCTCCTCCTCCTCTTCACAAAACCCCCTCTCTTCTAGCACTGATGATGTTACCTATTTGGGTCATAAAACATCTGCCAAAAAAACCCACCAAGGACCCCCAAAGTTCTCCTCCTCCTTTCTGTAAATCCCACTTCCCATCCAGCACTGATGTTGTTATCTAGTCGGACAATGAGATGTCTGCCGGAGAGCACCAAGGACTCCCATCTCTGAGCTACCAATATTCTCGTCTGCTGGTTTCATCACCTCCATTTTCCCTTCATTATGTAAACCCCCCGTTGCAAGTTTTATATTGGTTCTTGGGGCTCATTCGTTGTCCTGTATCTCTCCTGGTTTAATACGGGTGGGGTTTTTGCTCTCGTCTTCTCATTCAGGAGCAGGGCTGGAACAAAAATATCAGACCGTATCTGAAAAGTATAATAAAAACATAGATTTTGCAGCTCCCCGGGGGCCTGACTCATGCAAGTAGCAGCTGTTTGTTTTGAAAAGGTAACTTCTAATGTACGAGTTGGAGGATCCGTTTTTAGACCCCAGAACCGGGAGGAAATTGTATCTCTCCAATGCCAAGCCCTCCCCAGCTTTTAATATAAGTTGTATTTTTTTTTTTTCAATGTGAATGACAGCAATCTTGGAGGCCAGAGAGGGGGAAAACTCTGCAAAATGCAGAATTGTGGCTCAAAATTAGAGAAAACCAAGGAGGCGTAATTTTTGTGTGTGTGCAAATTTTTATTTTTATTTTTTATATGCAAAAAGTCCATTCCATTTCAATCGTGTGTCGATTAGGTACATATTTCAAATTACTTATCCATTATTAACAATATTCCTCTTATTCATCTTAACAACATAGCAGTAATCACACTTCCGTATATGTAATATAAATGCAATCTAGTATATCTATTACATTTATTCCTCTTATTACTTTATTGATATATCTAATCCCTTTTAATTTATTCTATTTTCTATCCATTGGTAAAACAAGTCCCATACCATATGATATCCAGATCCTTCTTTTTCTTTAATTTCTAGTGTCAATCTATTCATTTCTGCTCATTCAAATATTTTTTTTCAATTACTTTTTCCCTCTGTTGGTATCTTACTACTCTTCCAGTTTGGGGCAAATACAATTTTAGCTGCTGTTAAAACATGTATAATTAAATAAGCCTTTTCTTTACTATAGCCTTCTGGTACTATTTCTAATAAAAAAATATGTCAGGCTTCAAATCTATATATTGATCGATCAGTTTCTCCAGCCACGTATGCATCTCAGCCCAATATCTCTTAGCTTCCGTGCAAGTCCACCACATGTGATAATATGTTCCTGGTATTTGATGACATTTCCAGCATTTAATTGATTTATCTTTAAACATTTTCACTATTTTGTGCTGGCGCTAGATGCCATCGATAAAACGTCTTGTACAAATCCTCTTTATACGCTCTCGATATTGTCAGTTTGTAATTCCTGTCACACAGTTTCTGCCACTTATCCAATTCTATGGTAACGCTGAATTATTTTGCCGGACAGCAAAGTGTCTCTAATTCAAAACACTTTTCCAGGTCAACCACACCTGTCGGTCCCTGGAACGGTTGACTAAAGAGAGTTTTTGCCTTATGACCTCAATGCAGCCCAAAATTTCTAAGTCGCTAAGTGAGACATTTGTCTCTTTGTCCGATCTTGCTTGCTACATTTGCTATGGGAATCCCTGCAGGGGTTTTGATCACGTGACCACGGGGGAGGGGGGAATGCTGCATCGGTCGTTAAGTGTGAAAAATGGGCGTAAGTCACTTACGGGCCGTTCACTTTCTTCCGTGCCGTTCTCACGTTGAACAGTCACTAAATGAAGCTGTTGTAAGTCAAGGACTTCCCGCACACGTTTCAGACCCCCCAGCCTGATTGATCCAAATGCTGGCCATTGTAGTCCGGGATGTATAAAATTTTGTTGAAATTTGGACGGTGGATTAGAGAAGCCCATGGAACTCAGTTGGATTTACACTGGAGTAAACACAGGGTTATGTGGGAAGTCTGGGTTGAACTGCTCCAGCTCCAGGTCTTATCCTGGCCACACATTTGCCGAGCATCGATAGAGAGGAAACGGCGTTCAAAATATTTCTGCCATCCAGCTCCCTCCAGCCTCTCTTAGGACAAGGCCCCACAGCCGACTCAGGGCCGGACAAGAATGCTTTCCCCCAGGCATTCAAGATGGACAGGGACCAACCCTGATATGGTTTTTATACGTATGGGTGGAGGTATATGCATGTGTATGTACATAGCATGGTCTATATGGGCGTTACGTGTGTGTGTACACTTTTGGGAGCAGGCAGCAGAATTTCATTTTTAATGTGTGCCAGTGTGACCATGGTAAAAAATGACAATAAAGTTTCTCTCTCTCTCTCTCTCTCTCTCATCTATATCTATCTATCATCTCTCATCTATCTATCTGTCTGTCTGTCTGTCTGTCTATCTATCTATCTGTCTATCTAATATCTATCTATCTATCTATCTATCTATCTATCTATCCATCCATCATCTTTCTCTCTCTCTCTCTATCATCTATCTATCTATCCATCCATCCATCCATCCATCCATCATCTATCTTTCTTTCTTTCTTTCTTTCTCTAATCTATCAATCTATCAATCTATCATCTATCTATCCATCCATCCATCTATCATCTTCCTTCCTTCCTTCCTTCCTTCCTTCCTTCCTTCCTTCCTTCCTTCCTTCCTTCCTTCCTTCCTTCCTTTTCTTTCTCTAATCTATCTATCTATCTATCTATCTATCTATCTATCTATCTATCTATCATCCATCCATCCATCATCTATCCATCCATCCATCATCTATCTTCTTTCTTTCTTTCTTTCTTTCTTTCTTTCTTTCTTTCTTTCTTTCTTTCTTTCTTTAATCTATCTACCTACCTACCTACCTACCTACCTACCTACCTACCTACCATCAGCTCAAGCAGAAGAGCCCTGACCATTTCAGACAGGTGGCTGTCCAGTCTTTTCTTGAAAACCTCCAGTGTTGGAGCAGCCACGACTTCTGGTGGCAAGCGGTTCCGCTGGTTAATTGTTCTAATTGTCAAGAAATTCCTCCTTAATTCCAGGTTGCTTCTCTCTCCTGGATTGAGTTTCCCTCCGTTGCTTCTTCTCCTGCCTTCAGGGGCTTTGGGGAATCAGTCGACCCCCTCCTCTTCTTTGGGGCAGCCCCTCAAATATTGGCCGATTGCTACCCTGTCCCCCCCCAGTCGTCCTTTTCCCTAGACTGGCCAGACCCAATTCTTGCCATCCTTCTTCCTGTGTTTAGTCGTCTTCTCAAGAGAGGGCTGGAAGTCTCCGCCATAATTGAACACGAGACCACAACTTGGCTCCAAGCTTGGAGGGCGTCTCTGAAGGATCAGAAAGGGGGGGGAGGCCGTGTGTGTGTGTGTGTGTGTGTGCGTGTGTGCGCGTGCCCTGGTTCCACCAGGATCTCCTTCCAAGTGTGGCTTGAGGAGATACCTTCAGGGTTTGTGGGCCTCTGTGGCTACGTCTCCCAGCGGGGAGGGATCCAAAATGTTGCGGCTTGGACTCAGCGTGGAAAAGACGGAGTTTTCACGTTGGAGTGAAGTCATCCTGCGAGGAGTCAATGGCCTGCTAAAAATAGGACCTGAAAGACAACGCGAGGAGAGGATCTCTCTCCTTCTTGGTCTGTCTGTCTGTCTGTCTCTCTCTCTAACGTGAGGAGAGGATCTCTCTCCTTCTTGTTCTGTCTGTCTGTCTCTCTCTCTCTCTAACGTGAGGAGAGGATCTCTCTCCTTCTTGGTCTGTCTGTCTGTCTCTCTCTCTCTCTCTAACGTGAGGAGAGGATCTCTCTCCTTCTTGGTCTGTCTGTCTGTCTCTCTCTCTCTCACACACACACACACAGGATCCAAGCTATTCATTTGCTCCTTAGTAACAGAATAAGAGAACACCAGAGTTGGAAGGGACCTTGGAGGTCTCCTAGACTAGCCTCTTGCTCAAGCAGGAGATCCTATTCCATTTCAGACACATGGCTGTCCAATAGCTTCTTAAAATTCTCCAGTGACGGAGCAGCCACAACCTCTGGTGGCAAGCAGTTCCACTGGTTCGCGGTCCTCACTCTTAGGAAATTTCTCCTCCGCTCTAAGTTGTTTCTCTCCTTGACTAGTTTCCATCCGATGCTTCTTGTCTTGACTTCTGGGGCTTTGGAGAATAGCTTGACCCCCCCCCTCTTCTTTGGGGGCCCCCCCTCAAATACTGGCACGGTGCTATCCTGTCCCCCCTGGTCCTTTTCACTGCCCAATTCCTGCAACTATCCATCGTATGTTTACGGCTCCAGTCCCCTCATCATCCTGGTTGCTCTTCTCTGCACTTTTTCTATGAATTGAACACTCTTCTATTTGTGGAGTATCCGGGGTTTTCAATTCCATTGTATAGAATGAGAAGGATGCGCGTTTGCGTTTTATCTTTATAGTTATAATGTACATGGAAGACGGCATTTAATTTTGCTCTGCGAGGTGCAATGACAATAAACTAAACCAAATAAAGTAGAGTCTCCAGGTCTTTTTGCAGCGTGGTGACTAAAACTGGGTGCAATAAAGTAAACCAAATAGAGTCTCCACATCTTTTTGCAGCGTGGGTGCAAACTGCAGACTGGGTGCAATATTTCAAGCGTGGCCTTGCTAAAGCTTTATGGAGTGGTACTAATCACTTTTTGGGACAGTACTTGAAATAAACCCCGGTCCTTCCAGCCGAACCTTCTGAAGAAGCCACGGATGACCTGGCCAGCTTTGAAATGTTACCGCAATGGAACCCATTGTTGACTCCTAATTGCCTGCGTAGACCTTGTGCAAACTATGGTGCCGGATTGCCAAATTGTAAGAGGGCAGGTCGGTTCCTTGAGGTTGAGCCCATTACTTGGGTTGACTCCGGTTGGGCCATCCGTCTGCGATCGACGGATCCTCCTTCTCCTCCAGCGGGAGTGGGGCTTAAAAGGGACTCTGTTCAGATCAGTTCTCGGCCCTCCGGTATTTGAAGCGATGGGGAACAGCCTCACCGAGTGCAAATCCAACACAGACGGAGCAAACCACGAGTATCTACAATGAAAGCAAAACCTCTTCCCTTCTACGCTGAGGGTGCTCTCCGATTGGGTCATGAAATGTCTGTAAAAAAAACAAGAAAGCTAAGAGAGCGTCAAGGACCCCACAGTCCCCCACTTCCTCCTTCCTGCAAACCCTCGCCCTTCTAGCACTGATGATGTTACCTAGTTGGGTCATGAAACGTCTGCAAACAAACACAAGCTCAAAGCATACCGAGGATCCCACTGTTCTTTTCCTCCTCCTCCTCCTCCTCCTCCTCCTCCTCCTCCTCCTCACAGGCCACTTCCTTCAAGCACTGATGGTGCAACCTAGTTGGGCTGTGAAACATCTGCAAGAAAATCACCAAGCTGAGAGCACCAAGGACCCCCAGTCGTCCTCCTCCTCCTCCTCCTCCTCCTCCCTCCCTCCTCCTCCTCCTCCTCCTCCTCCTCCTCCTCCTCCTCCTCCTCCTCCTCCTCCTCCTCCTCTTCTTCTCTTCTTCTTCTTCTTCTTCTTCTTCTTCTTCTTCTTCTTCTTCTTCTTCTTCTTCTTCTTCTTCTTCTTCTTCCTCCTCCTCCTCCTCCTCCTTCTCCTCCTCCCTCCTCCCTCCTCCTCCCCTTTTAGCACTGCTTATTTACTAGTTGGGTAAATAGCATCTACTCCTCAACCAAGCTCAGACAGTACCAAGGACCCCACAGTTCACCCCTGAGCTACAAATATTCTCTTCTGCAGAGACGGTATAGCTGGAGGTCCCATCCCTGCTCGCAGCCCTCAGGAGCTGAAAGAACCGTGAATGGAGGTCCCACAGGGGCCTCCTCGAGAGGCCACCCTTCTGAAGATGCTTCCGGGAGGAGAAGCAAACCGTCTTCCAAGAAAAATCAAAAAGTCCGGTTGGTGGTTGGAGCAAAAAGCACCTTTGGGAGAACCAGGACCTGGAGGTGCTGAGAAGCTCCATAGACAAACCACAAACAGAGCAACACAGATAGCAGATTAACAGAGTTGGAAGGGACCTTGGAGGTCATCTAGTCCAACCCTCCCGCCCAATCAGGAGACTCTACAGCATTCCTGACAGATGGGAGTCCAGTCTCTTCTTGAAAGCCTCCAGGGATGAAGCTCCCACAACTTCTGTTCCATGGGTGGATTGTTCTCCCTGTCAGAAAGTTTCTCCTTATTTCCAGGTTGAATCTCTCCTGGGTCTGTTTCCCATCCATTATTATTCCTTGCCTGGCCTTCAAAGAGGCTTTGGAAAATCCAGAAACTCCGAGGTCTCCCACCCCACCACCCCACCTCTTCCTGGACCTGCTACTCTTCCAGTCAACCAGCCCTTCCTGGCTGATTCCTCCCAGAGCTGCGGTTGGGCCCCCTCTGCCCTTGGCCGCATGGGCGACACACCGCAACTTTGGCGAGGAGTTTCTCCAAAAACCCTGCATGGACCTGGGTCCCAGGAGGCTGGGAGAGAGGCGGAAGGGAGCTGAGTCCAGCGCCTGCCTGCTGAAAAGACCCCGTCGACCCAGGCTCTGCCCCGCTTCCAAACGCTCCGAGCTTTGATAGGTGAGTCCTCCTCCATCAGCGGTGAGGCTCTCCAAGCGAACAGCCCTCAGGGAGGAGGCCGAGCGCCAAGGAAGGGCAGGAAGATGCTGGTGGCATGGGAGAAAAAGGGGGATTGTAAAGGCTGAGGCCGCCACCGCCAACATTTGGGAGGGGTTGAAGGCCACCGAAGGGAGGTCCGTTTGTGATCTTCTACCTGCTGGAGAAAGAGACCCAGAAGAAGAGACAGAGACAGAGGGAGGAGGAGGAAGGTGGCTGACGCAGCACCGTCCGTCCAGCCTTATGGAGACTGGAGACTGCAGGCTGGGTCTCCACCCTGGGAAAACATTCATGGGATCCACCAAGGAGACCCCACTTCCCAGAGAGGCTCTGGAGGTTGAGGCTCTGGAAAGAGCGCAGAGAAGAGCAACCAGGAGGATTTAGGGGACTGGAGAGTAAAACCTATGAAGAACGGTTGCAGGAACTGGGCCTGGCTTGTCTAGGGAAGAGAAGGACCAGGGGAGACAGGAGAGCAGCCTTCCAATAGTTGAGGGGCTGCCCCAGAGAGGAGGAGGAAGGGGGTCAAGCTGTTTTCCAAGACACCCAAAGGCCAGACAAGGAATAATGGAGACTGAACAAGGAGAGATTCAACCTAGAAATAAGGAGGAATTTCCTCACTGTGAGAACAATCCACCCATGGAACAGAAGTTGCCCTCGGAAGTTGTGGGAGCTTCATCCCTGGAGGCTTTCAGGAAGAGACTGGACTTCACTCTGTCAGAAACGGTGTAGGGTCTCCTGCTTGGATGGAGGGTTGGACTAGATGACCTACAAGGTCCTTTCCAACTCTGTTATTCCATATTCAATGGAACAGAAGTAGCCTTCGGAAGTTGTGGGAGCTTCATCCCTGGAAGCTTTCAAGAAGAGATTGGACCACCATTTGTCAGAAATGGCATAGGGTCTCCTGCCCGGATGGAGGGTTGGACTAGATGACCCCCAAGGTCCCTTCCAGCACTGTTAATCTAATCTAAAAGGAGACCCTGCTTCCCCTGGAGGGTTTTTCAGCTGGACCTTCTCTGCAATGCTGATGGACGTCCCCAACAGGCTGGTTCCGCGGAGCAACAAAGGTGATTTATGGTCTGGAGGCTAAACTATATGACGAAGAGCGGCAGGAACTGGGCAGGTCTAGTTGAATGAAGAGAAGGACTTGGGGTGACATGTTAGTGGTCTCCCAATGTTTGAGGGACTGCCAGAAGGCAAGAGGTGGGGGGTGTCATTATTTTCCAAAGCCCCTGAAGTCAGGACAAGAAACTCTGGGTGGAAACTCATCCAGGAGAGAAACAGTGGTGAATGTCAGCACTCCAGAAAAACCCAACTCCAATTAAAAACTCTGAGACAGGCAATTTCTCAAAGTTTCCTTTCATTAGAGTAGTTCTACTGGCCCATCTGGGAAATCCGGGAATCTGAAAGTTGCAGGTTTTCCTCCAATGAGTAAAAAATGGCAAATGCGCCCGCTGCAACCCCTCATCGCGTCGCATGCTCCGATCACCCTCCGTCCCAACTTGAGACGTCCTCTCCCCCAGGTGCAGAAACAACATGACCTTGACTTGGAAAAAGAATGCTATTAGGTCTAACCGCATAAGCTCCCAAGAAATTCCCCCCTCTCATCTTGGCTTCCGAAGGCGACAGTGAAATGCTACCGGTTCGACCCGGTTCGGCCGATCCGGTTGCAAAAATGGCTACCTGTTACGCCAAACCGGTAGTTAAAAAAAAAAAAAGCTCTGAGGATCAGCTGAGAGGAGAGAGAAGAGAAAAGGGCAGGACCGGCCCTCCCTCCCACCGGCCCCAGCGCTCCTCTCTGCTGATTGGCCAAGCAGAGCCTCAGCTAGGGAGGGTCGAGCTGCGTCCGTGCGCACGTTAGGTGCGCGTGGCTGTACCCGTGTGAAGTGCGCCATCCCCAAACCGGGTAGGGAAAGTGGTAGAATCCCACCACTGGACAGTAACAACCTGGAATTAAGGAGAAACTTCCTAACAGGAAGAAGAATTAATCAATGAGAGAATTTGCCTCCAGAAGTTGTGCGTGCTCCAACACTGGAAAATTTTTCAGAAGAGATTGGACAGCCATTTGCCTGGAATAGCAGGGAGTCCCCTGGCTCCCGTTGGACCCCAAACATGGTCTATCCGGGACACAGGACTGGATGCAGTAAAATAAAATAAATCAAAATAAAAGTGGATGCAGTACTCTAGGTGTGGCCTTACTCATTCTGGGAGCGGAAGTCCACAAGTCTTAAAATTGCCAAGGTTGGAGACCTTGGACACCCAAATCCCTTTCTGTTGAGCCAGCTCCTACCTATTCTACACCTGCTTTCTCTCCAAAGTTAACGCTCGATCCTTCCTTTCCTTACCGCTGAATTTCGTTTTGTTCGACAGGGCCCGGAGTGGTTCAGCCTGGCGCGTTGTTAAGTTTTCTTTTTTTTCCACCGTGGTTGGAAAAAGCCAATTATATTCTTCAAGAAAAGGACATCTGGAATGAATTTCACACTTCTCGCCCGAGACTCGATCCTTAAGTGCCACTCTAGGAAAGGGCCGAGCTTGGCCTCGGTCTCCAAAACCACGACCTCGATTAACCGGCAGGACTCCCTCCTGCGGTTTCGTAATGACCGGTGGGCACGAATTCGGGAGCCACAATATTTGGATTGGGAACCGCGCTGGCCCCCCCACTTTCCCCCCCCCACTCCACATGGAGTCAGGAAGGGGGACCCGCTTTCCCTGACTCCCAGCTTCTTCCGAAAAAGGCCGGAGAAAGTCGTTACCTCTAATAGGCACTTCTTCAGTTTCCTGGTAGATAAATATAGGCGTTGGATGGCTCGGCGCCCAGCCGAAAAAGGGCAGGTTAGACACCTTAAGTGCCTGGGGGTTGGGCTGCTAGATGGGAGCCCACGCGGGAGGGGACTGGGCCGGCTGGAGAGAAAGGTCAGCACTGGGAAGGGGGCCGAGGGGGGGGGGCGTTGACTGGACTGGGGGGGGGTCACCGGGGGCAAGGAAGGGAGGTTTGGGAGAGGGAAATCACCACCCCAGAGAGAGAGAGAGAAGGTCGCCCCTCTGTCCCTTCCTGGGGCAGGTTTGGGCAGGAATGGGGGATAGGAACTGCGGGGGCCGTTTGGTAAAGATTTCTTTTTAGATTCCTGCCTTTATTGATTGTATTTGGAAATAAATCAAGCTGGGGGACGAGTCCGATGCTCCTTCCTTCCATTTCCACAACAGGGTGAGGGAGGGGTTGGAAGAGAGAAAAGGGACTGGCCCAAAGTCACGCAGCCATCTTTCATGCCTAAGGCGGGACTAGAACTCCCAGTCTCCTGGTGATTGGCCCAAAGTCACCCAGCTGGCTTTCATGCCTAAGGCGGGACTAGAACTCCCCGTCTCCTGGTGATTGGCCCAAAGTCAACCAGCTGTCTTTCATGCCTAAGGCGGGACTAGAACTCCCGTCTCCTGGTGATTGGCCCAAAGTCACCCAGCTGGCTTTCATGCCTAAGGCGGGACTAGAACTCCCCGTCTCCTGGTGATTGGCCCAAAGTCACCCAGCTGGCTTTCATGCCTAAGGCGGGACTAGAACTCCCCGTCTCCTGGTGATTGGCCCAAAGTCACCCAGCTGGCTTTCATGCCTAAGGCGGGACTAGAACTCCCCGTCTCCTGGTGATTGGCCCAAAGTCAACCAGCTGTCTTTCATGCCTAAGGTGGGACTAGAACTCCCCGTCTCCTGGTGATTGGCCCAAAGTCACCCAGCTGGCTTTCATGCCTAAGGCAGGACTAGAACTCCCCGTCTCCTGGTGATTGGCCCAAAGTCACCCAGCTGGCTTTCATGCCTAAGGCGGGACTAGAACTCCCCGTCTCCTGGTGATTGGCCCAAAGTCACCCAGCTGGCTTTCATGCCTAAGGCGGGACTAGAACTCCCCGTCTCCTGGTGATTGGCCCAAAGTCACCCAGCTGGCTTTCATGCCTAAGGCGGGACTAGAACTCCCCGTCTCCTGGTGATTGGCCCAAAGTCACCCAGCTGGCTTTCATGCCTAAGGCGGGACTAGAACTCCCCGTCTCCTGGTGATTGGCCCAAAGTCACCCAGCTGGCTTTCATGCCCTAAGGCGGGACTAGAACTCCCGTCTCCTGGTGATTGGCCCAAAGTCACCCAGCTGGCTTTCATGCCTAAGGCGGGACTAGAACTCCCCGTCTCCTGGTGATTGGCCCAAAGTCACCCAGCTGCCTTTCATGCCTAAGGTGGGGCTAGAACTCCCGTCTCCTGGTGATTGGCCCAAAGTAACCCAGCTGCCTTTCCTGCCTAAGGCGGGACGAACTCCCGCCTCCTGGTGATTGGCCCAAAGTCACCCAGCTGCCTTTCCTGCCTAAGGCGGGACTAGAACTCCCGTCTCCTGGTGATTGGCCCAAAGTCACCCAGCTGCCTTTCATGCCTAAGGCGGGACTAGAACTCCCCGTCTCCTGGTGATTGGCCCAGAGTCACCCAGCTGCCTTTCATGCCTAAGGCGGGACTAGAACTCTCAGTCTCCTGGTGATTGGCCCAAAGTCACCCAGCTGGCTTTTGTGCCTAAGGCGGGACTAGAACTCTCAGTCTCCTGGTGATTGGCCCAAAGTCACCCAGCTGGCTTTCATGCCTAAGGCGGGACTAGAACTCCCCGTCTCCTGGTGATTGGCCCAAAGTCACCCAGCTGGCTTTCATGCCTAAGGTGGGGCTAGAACTCCCGTCTCCTGGTGATTGGCCCAAAGTCACCCAGTTGGCTTTCATGCCTAAGGCGGGACTAGAACTCCCCGTCTCCTGGTGATTGGCCCAAAGTCTCCCAGCTGTCTTTCATACCTAAGGCGGGACTAGAACTCCCGTCTCCTGGTGATTGGCCCAAAGTCACCCAGCTGTCTTTCATGCCTAAGGCGGGACTAGAACTCCCGTCTCCTGGTGATTGGCCCAAAGTCTCCCAGCTGTCTTTCATGCCTAAGGCGGGACTAGAACTCCCCGTCTCCTGGTGATTGGCCCAAAGTCTCCCAGCTGTCTTTCATGCCTAAGGCGGGACTAGAACTCCTGTCTCCTGGTGATTGGCCCAAAGTCACCCAGCTGGCTTTCATGCCTAAGGCGGGACTAGAACTTCCAGCCTCCTGGTGATTGGCCCAAAGTCACCCAGCTGGCTTTCATGCCTAAGGCGGGACTAGAACTCCCCGTCTCCTGGGGATTGGCCCAAAGTCACCCAGCTTTGCCCTTTCCCCCCATCATCAGGGTTTTCTCCAGCATGGCCTCTCTTCTCATCTGGTGGCCAAAAGTATTCAGGATCTGTCCTTCCAAAGGACGGTTGGGGTTGATTTCCTTCAGGATCGATTAACTGGATCCCCTCGCAATCTGGGCGACCCTCAAGAGTTTATCCAGCACCACAATTTGAAAGGATCCCTTCTTTAGGGTTCAGCCTTCCTTGTGGTCCAGCTCTTACTGCCGTCCATGACGATTGGAAAAGCCATTGGGTTTTTTTTTTGACATAGTTTTGTATCTTTTCTTTTATTTCCACTGAGAGCATTTGCACCAAAGACAAATTCCTTGTGTGCCCAATCACACTTGGCCAATAAAAGAATTCTGTTCTGTTCTGTTCTGTTCTGTTCTGTTCTGTTCTCTTCTCTTCTCTTCTCTTCTCTTCTCTTCTCTTCCTTCCATCCCATCCCATCCCATCCCATCCCATCCCATCCCATCCCATCCCATTCCATTATTCTATTCTATTCTATTCTATTCTATTCTATTCTATTCTATTCTTATTGTACCCTATGACTATTATCATTAAGTGTTGTACCTGATGATTTTATGACTCTTGACAAATGTCTCTTTTCTTTTATTTCCACTGAGAGCATTTGCACCAAGACAAATTCCTTGTGGGTCCAATCATACTTGGCCAATAAAGAATTCTGTTCTGTTCTGTTCTGTTCTGTCTCTCTCTTCTCTTCTCTTCTGTTCCCTTCCATCCCATCCCATCCCATCCCATCCCATCCCATCCCATTCCATTCCATTATTCTATTCTATTCTATTCTATTCTATTCTATTCTATTCTATTCTATTCTATTCTATTCTATTCTATTCTATTCTTATTGTACCCTATGACTATTATCATTAAGTGTTGTACCTGATGATTCTTGACTCTTGACAAATGTCTCTTTTCTTTATTTCCACTGAGAGCATTTGCACCAAGACAATTCCTTGTGTGCCCAATCACACTTGGCCAATAAAAGAATTCTATTCTATTTTCTATTCTATTTTCTATTCTATTCTATTCTATTCTATATTCCAATATCCTATTTGACTGTTTCCTAGTATGATTCGATGGCTTATTGCACCCTATGACTATCATTAAGTGTTGTATGTTAAGATTCTTGATGAATGTCTCTCTTCTTTTATGGACACTGAGAGCATTTGCACCAAGACAAATTCCTTGTGTGCCCAATCACACTTGGTCAGTAAAGAAGGATAACTTAGAAGGAATTTATTGTCACTTTCAACGTACACTAATGGGCTTGCCTTAAAATGAAATGTTGCTGCATTCCGCTCTCCAAGGGACACCACCTCCAATATGCACTACGGAAACACGCCCCCCACCCCCACCCAAAATATGCATATATCCACATATATTATCTGACACAGAGAAACAACACAGCCTCGTCTAAATGTATACATGTATATACATACAACGAATCTGGTGAGTTTGCCAGACAGGTGGCCTAGGGCAAGGGTCTCCAACCTTATCAACTTTTCTTTCTTTCTTTCTTTCTTTGTTCCTTCCTTCCTTCCTTCCTTCCTTCCCTCCTTCCTTCCTTCCTTCCTTCCTTCCTCTCTTTTTCTGTCTCTCTCTTTCCCTTTTCTTCCTTCCTTCCTTCCTTCCTCTCTTTTTCTGTCTCTCTTTCCCTTTTGTTTCTTTCTTTTTCTTTCTTGTTTGCTTGCTTTTTCTTTATTTTTTCCTCTTTCTTTCTTTCTTTCATTTTTTCTTTCTTTCCTTCTTGTTTGCTTGCTTGCTTCTTTTTCTTTCTTTTTCTTTCCCTCTTTCTTTCCTTCCTTTCTTCTTTTCTTTTTCTCATCTTTCTTTCTTTCTCATTTGCTTTTTCTTTTTCTTTCATTCCCTTTCTTTCCTTCTTTTTGTTTCTTTCTTGTTTGCTTGCTTGCTTCTTTTTATTTCTTTTCCTTCCTTCCTTTCTCTTCCTTCTTTTCTCTTTCCCTCTTTTCTTTTCTTTTCTCCGGTGCAGGGGTGGGAACCTAGAGTCCTTTTATGACTTGTGGACTCCCAGAACTCCTGAGCCAGCCACACACTGGATCTAAAAATAAAATACAAGCTGAATCGTCAAGACCTTGTTGATGATCCAAACTCTGTCAAGGACCTTGGAATACTCATCTCAAATGACTTAAGTGCTAGAGCCCACTGTAACTTCACAGCCAAAAAGGCATTAAGAGTTGTTAACCTAATCTTACGTAGCTTTTTCTCTGGTAATATCACACTACTAACTAGAGCACACAAAACATTTGCTAGACCTATACTCGAATACAGCTCATCAGTCTGGAACCCACATTACGTATCTGATATTAACACAGTTGAGAAAGTCCAGAAATATTTCACAAGAAGAGTTCTCCACTCCTCTGCTCGTTGCAGAATACCTTATGCCACCAGACTCGAAATTCTAGAACTAGAAAACCTAGAACTACGCCGCCTTCGGTCCGATCTAAGTATAGTATATAAAATCATACATTGCAATGTCCTACCTGTCCATGAATACTTCAGCTTCAACCACAAGAACACAAGAGCACACAATAGATACAAACTCAAGGTTAATCGCACTAAACTTGATGGCAGGAAATACGACTTTCAGCCACAGAGTGGTCAATGTCTGGAATCCTCCACCTGACTCTGTGGTTTCTTCCCCAAACCCCAAAACCTTTAACCTTAGACTGTCTACTATTGACCTCACCTCTTTCCTAAGAGGCCTGTAGGGGGTGTGCATAAGCTCATCAACCTGCCCATCGTCCTTGTCCTATTGTTTCTTTTATTTTTCTTCCATGTATCCATGTACTCATAACTATGTTTTTATTTATACCTATTATCTTGTAAGCAATTGACAAAAATAACTAAATAACTAAATAAACTATGTATCCATTTCATGTATTCATAACTCTGTTTATACTTATACCTATTATCTTGTAAGCAATTGACAAACCAAAGAATAATTAAATAAATAAAATAAAATAAATGTTTCCCCTTTTGCATTTGAGCACGCAAGGAGGGAGAGGAAAGGAGACAGGGAAAGAGGAAAGAGAAAGGGAGAAAAAGAAAAGAAAAGATGGGAAGATGAGCAAGGAAGGAAAAAGAAGAAAAGGGAGAAAGAAGGAAGAAAGGAAGAAAGGAAGGAAGATTATAATGAGAGTGAGGGAGGGTCTGAGGGTGGCCTTAGCACTTGGCCACCACAGGCGTCCCAACACGAGTCCTGTGTCATGCCCACTGTGCTCACGCCTCCAGCCACCCCCATCCTGGCCACACCCATCCTGGCCGTGCCACGCCCCCTCTGGGCCCCCCAAAGGTCAAACCCCGCCATGATGCGGCCCTCAATGAAACTGAGTTTGACACCCCCTGCAGTAGGGACTTTTCATCCCTGCACAGAAACATTAAGGGGAAGATAGCAAATATAAGAGGAAAGGATTGATGATTTACAAAGAAAATGTGATTATTGCTATATTGGTTAAAAAATATTAATTACGCTTGTTAGCACAAGATATACGTACCCAGTCAACACACTGTATGAATGAAAGGTGAAATAACAGATAATCAGAGTTGGAAGGGACCTTGGAGGTCATCTAGTCCACCCCCCGCCTAAGCAGGAGACCCTACACCATTTCTGACCGATGGGAGTCCAGTCCCTTCTTGAAAGTCGCCCGTGATGAAGCTCCCACAACTTCCGAGGGCAACTTCCGTTCCATGGTTTGATTGTTCTCACTTATTACAAATTATTGTAATTATCAAAAAAAATAAAAAAAACAGAAAAAAAGGAAGTAACATTAAAGGGGAGCAAATCTCTCTCTTCCTGGGTTTTTCCCACATGTGCAGGAAAGAAATCATCCTAGCCGTGATGAAAAAAGGAAAAAAAATACCAAGAAAAAGAGAGAATGCATCAATAAATATATCGATATTAAAAGTTCACACTGCTAAAAGAAACAGGGGGAAATACTACACCATTACTCTTACATCTAGCACGATGAAAAACGAATATTAAATATTTGAAGATATCAGATTGATAGCACAAATCAAAGCTCTTTTGAGCTTTGCTTCTACTTGCAGCAAATCACACTGCAAAAGAAGAAAAGAAGAGAAAAAGAACAGAATAAACTGAAGTGGCAGGATATGCGACACCCCTAAAACCTAATCCAGATTAACCCTAATCCAGCTCTGGTTTGTTGTCTGCTGGGATTTTAACCTTGTTAAAAATGATGGTGATGATTGTGGAATCTGTGTTCTAGGAAAAATAGCTTCTCTTTGTTTTTTTCCCACAAGGTGGTGCTCATGTGCCACTGATATGTGACGGCACGCATAAGGAGGTGTGTGCGCTCAGCACCCATGTATACACCTTGGACTCCCCCCCACCAACCCCAAAAGGATAGCAAGGGGCCTTCTTCGGCATCACATGGCAGACAGGATCCTTCCTTCCTTCCTTCCTTCCTTCCTTCCTTCCTTCCTTCCTTCCTTCCTTCCTTCCTTCCTTCCTTCCTTCCTTTCGCTTTGGAGAATAGCTTGACTCCCTCTCTTCTGTCCTTCTGCTATCCCCTGGTCCTTCTTTTCATCAAACTAGTCATGTCTTCTGTCCATCCGTAGTTTGCTCAGATTTTCTTTCTTTCTTTCTTTCTTTCTTTCTTTCTTTCTTTCTTTCTTTCTTTCTTTCTTTCTTTCTTTCTTTCTTTCTTCCTTCCTTCCTTCCTTCCTTCCTTCCTTCCTTCCTTCCTCTTTGGAGAATAGCTTGACTCCCTCTCCTTTGGGGCAGCCCTCAAATACTGGGAGATGCTCTCCTGTCTCCCTGGTCCTTCTTTTCATCAAACTAGACATGTGTTCTGTCCATCCCTAGTTTGCTCAGATTTTCTTTCTTTCTTTCTTTCTTTCTTTCTTTCTTTCTTTCTTTCTTTCTTTCTTTCTTTCTTTCTTTCTTTCTTTCTTTCTTTCTTTCTTTCCTTCCTTCCTTCCTTCCTTCCTTCCTTCCTTTCGCTTTGGAGAATAGCTTGACTCCTCTCTTCTGTCCTTCTGCTATGCCCTGGTCCTTCTTTTTATCAAACTAGACATGTCTTCTGTCCATCCCTAGTTTGCTCAGATCTTTCTTTCTTTCTTTTTCTTTCTTTCTTTCTTTCTTTCTTTCTTTCTTTCTTTCTTTCTTTCTTTCTTTCTTTTTTCATTCTTTCGCTTTGGAGAATAGCTTGACTCCTCTTCTTTGGGGCCTCCTCAAATACTGGGAGATGCTCTCCTGTCTCCCCTGGTCCTTCTTTTCATCAAACTAGACATGTCTTCTGTCCATCCGTAGTTTGCTCAGATTTTCTTCTTTCTTTCTTTCTTTCTTTCTTTCTTTCTTTCTTTCTTTCTTTCTTTCTTTCTTTCTTTCTTTCTTTCTTTCTTTTTTCTTTCTCTTTCTTCTTTCTCTCTTTCTCTTTCTCTTTCTGCCTTTCTTCTTTCTTCTTTCCCTTTCTCTTCTCTCTCTTTTCCTTCTTTCTTTCCTCCTCCTCCTTCCAAACCTCATTCCCTTCCACCCCTGATGCTGCTCCCTAGTTGGGTCATGAAATGTCTGCAAGGAAAGCCCCCCAAGCTCAGAGAGCGCCAAGGGCCCACCTGCAGTTCCACCCTGAGCTACAAAGAGTCCCCTTTATTTATTTTCCTTTACTCACGCACAGGCACGAACGCCGTATGCTCCAGCCTGCCGGCCCCCTTCCTCGCCAGCTCATTGCAGCAACTTGGAGCCCAGGCTTTGAGCTGAAGCCAGTGGGCGCTTCTATTCCCCACCACAAAGACCTCCCCCCCCCCCACAACGAAGGAGACCATTCCCGTAGAAGGAAGCCGTGTCTCGCTTTTGAAAGTTCTTTTCTGGTTCCTGGCATGGCCTCTGGGTCCCCAAGAAGGCCCACTTCCACTGGGGGGGGGGCCTGGAAAGCATCCTCTTCCCCCCCCCACCTCACCATGTCACCCATTGGTCATCGAGAGAAGAATTCTGGGGACAATCCTACTGATTCCAGGGTGTCGGGGGGGCCTCCTTCTCACTCTGGAGGACAGCAAAGTAGCTAGCAAGCCCCAACCAGCTGGAGAATTGTGGCTTGCAAATTGTGGCAGTCCTGGGATCCTGAACCATTAAATATATTTTATTTTATTTTTTTTAAAAAAGGCTGTTTATGCCCACTCTGGGCAAAATGGGTCTGTCTGAAGAATGGATCCCAGGCAGCCAGGCTTGGCAGTGGCCTTGGCAGAGCCCTGGACAAATATGACGGGTGGTGGTAGCGGTGGAAAGGTTGCTTGGAGCCTTTTTAGAGGATGCTAGGGACAGAAGGCTGCCAGCCGGACGGGACGTGTGTCCCCCCCCCCACACCCCCCAAGGCCTAACTCAGGGCCAGAATCTCCCCCCTCCCCACCCAGATTCCCCCAGGTGCTCAGAGCCACCAGCTGCCCTCAAGCAAGGTGCAACCCAGCCCAGCCTGATGGGAAACAAGGCAGGCAACTGTGATGGACGGCTCCGTATGGAGATCATACACGAAGGACTGCCCGGGTACCATTGTTTAGCTTTGCAAAGGCATGCAATCAATCAGAGCTGAGCTGGGAGGGGCACTGAAGGTCTTCTAGTCCAACCCCCTGGTCAAGCAGGAGGCCCTGCACCCTTTCTGACAATTGGCAGGTCCAATCTCTTCTTGAAAGCCACCAGGGATGATGCTTCCACAACTTCCAAAGGCAACTTCTGTTCCGTGCGTAGATTGTTCTCCCTGTCAGAAAGTTTCTCCTTAGTTCCAGGTTGAATCTCTCCTCGTTCAGTTTCCACCTGTTGCTTCTTCTCCTGCCTTCTTTGGTGCTTTGGAGAAGAGCTTGACCCCCTTCCTCTTCTTTGGGGCAGCCCCTGAGATCTTGGAAGGCTGCTATTATGTCACCCCAGTCCTTTTTTTCTCTAGACTAGACCTACCCAATTCCTGCAACTATTCTTCATATTTTAGTCTCCAAGCCTTTCATCACCTTGGTTGCTCTTCTCTGCACTTTTTCACAAAGCCTCAACCTCTTTTTTTGTAATGTGTTGACCAAAACTGGATGAGGTATTCCAAGTGTGGCTTTACTAAGGCTTTATAAAGTGGTACTAATACTTCACTATCAACTTACTTTGCCCATAGAAAGTCTAACTGAGTTTACACTAACATATTGTAGGAGAAGAATTCTATTCTGTTCTGTTCTGTTCTATTCTATTCTATTCTATTCTATTCTATTCTATTCTATTCCATTCCATTCCATACCATTCCATTCCATTCCATTCTCTTCATTCCAATATTTATTCTATTCTATTCTATTCCTATTCATTTTCTTTATTCTATTCTATTCTATTTCTATTCTATATTCTGTTTTATTCTATTCTATTCCATTCCATTCCATTTCATTCTCTTCATTCCAATATTTATTCTCTTCTCTTCTCTTCCTCTTCCTATTCATTTTCTTTATTCTATTCTATTCTATTCTATTCTATTCTCTCTATTCTATTCTATTCTATTTCTATTCTATATTCTGTTTTATTCTATTCTATTCCATTCCATTCCATTTCATTCTCTTCATTCCAATATTTATTCTCTTCTCTTCTCTTCTCTTCCTATTCATTTTCTTTATTCTATTCTATTCTATTCTATTCTATTCTATTCTATTCTATTCTATTCTATTCTTCTCTACTCTACTCTACTCTACTCTACTCTACTCTACTCCACTCCACTCCACTCCACTCCACTCCACTCCACTCCACTCCACTCCACTCCACTCCATTAAGATGTGATAGAACTTGGGGGTGGAGTCAAAAGAGGAATCAGCTTGGAATCTCTATATAGTCACAAGCGAACTAAGTCCAACCTCTCTTGAATTCTGTTGACCCTTCTCTAGATCCTAGCAAGTGCCAACCATTGAGAACATTCATGTGCATAGGCCTGAACCACTTTCAGTGGACCTTCACATGTGGACTTGGTCTCTCCTGCTCGACATGAAGTCTTCTGGAAGGATGCAGAGGAAACTGCCTCCACAGAACCTCCCAGAATTCAGCCAGAAGCTCTCCAGAAGAACCTTGGAGAACCGAAAGGAATAGGTACTGGCAGCGATTGGGCATTGTTCTCAGTCTTGCCCTGTCACATGGACAGTTGGCTTTGCTAGCTGAGGATGAAGGAGTCATTGTCCCAGAGATTGAGAAGGTCTCCCCTGAAGGGCTGTAAGGTCTGAGAGGACCAGTGGATGATGTTCAGAAGCCTCCAAACTCAGCAACTTTAAGACTGTTGGACTTCAACTCCCAGGATGGTCACGGAAGATCTTGCCCCTGGGAGTTGTGGTTACTCCATCACTGGAGGTTTTCAAGAAGAGATTGGATCAACCATCAGACTGGGAAGGGATTAGGTCTCCTGCCTTGAGCAAGGGGTTCAACTAGAGGACCTCCAAGGTCCCTTCAGCCCCTGGATTCTGTGCCACCTTCTTGTTTCTCTTCGACTTCAGCTGGGTTTTGAGTCCACCAGTCTTCAAGTCACCAAGTTTGGAGAGCCCCTGATCTGATTCCACCTTTGGAGACCTTCTCAATTTGGAGACCTTCTCCATCCATGAGACAAGGACTCTCCTTCATCCTCAGCTAGCGAGCTGCCCCTCCCAATTTGGCAATGGCATCCTTAACCAAGCTAGCCAGGGACGCTTCCATGGCCTTCCTCCTTCCCATGGCACCTCCCAAATTTTGCCAATGTTCATTTGCCTGCTTTGGAGAGGAATTAGGACAGCAGAAAATAGCAATGGCTACCAACCTGCCTTCCATGGAGGACCTGCATCCTGCACCCTGAGTCCAAAAGAGGGCTGTGAAAATATCTAGAGACCCCTCACATCCCGGACATAAAATTGTTTCAACTTCTACCCGCAAAGCGATGCTATAGAGAACAACAAGACACAAGGAGAGTTTTTCCCTGAATGCCATCCCTCTGCTAAGCGAATAATTCCCTCAACACCGTTCAACTATTACAAAGTCTGCACTACTATTACTATTAATCTTCTTGTCACTCCTTATCACCCATCCCCTCCCGCTTGTGATTGTAGGGCTGTAACTTTGTCACTTGTATCCTACGATTTATATGGACTGTTTCCTAGTATGATTTGATTGCTTATTGTACCCTATGACTAGCATTAAGTGTTGCACCTGATGATTCTTGATTCTTCACGAATGTATGTATACTGAGAGTATTTACACCAAGACAAATTCCGTGGGTGTCCAACCACACTTGGCCAATGAAGCTATTCTATTCTATTCTATTTCCATTCTATTCTATTCTATTCTATTCTATTCTATTCTATTCTATTCTATTCTACTCTACTCCATTTCATTCCATTCTATATTCCAATATCCTATTTGACTGTTTCCTAGTATGATTTGATTGCTTATTCTACCCTCTGACTATCATTAATGTTGTACGTGTTGATTCTTGATTCTTCACGAATGTACCTTTTCTTTATGTATACTGAGAGTATTTACACCAAGACAAATTCCTTGTGTGTCCAATCACATTTGGCCAATAAAATAATTCTATTCTATTCTATTCTATTCTATTCTATTCTATTCTATTCTATTCTATTCTATTCTATTC